>NW_019398164.1:0-11391 GCF_000591075.1 Eurytemora carolleeae
GGCCGATAATTAGAGAGATTGTCAGTCTTACCAGCTTTAAAAACAGGGACAGTCCTTGAAACCTTAAGTCTATCAGGAAGAATACCCATCTGAAGTGATAAGTTAAAAACATGAGATAGGGGACTAGCAATAAGATTTGCAACTTTTTTAAGAACTTTTGTGTTTAGGTTATCGATATCTAAACTAGTTTTAGTTTCAAGAGACAGGATAATATCATTAACAATCTCCGGACTAAACAAACTAAACTCAAAATTGAAATTGGAAGGATCAGTATAAGATTCAGGATGTGTTAACGTTGAAGGAATATTAGCACGAATATCATTTGCAATTTCAGAAAAAAAATTATTAAATTCATTAGCGATATCAGCTGAATCATTATAAAGGATGTTATTAACAAATATTTCTTTAATATCAGAATTCTTTGAAGATGATCTATTAATGGATTCATTTAGAATCTTCCACATAGTTTTAGGATCCTTCTGGTTATTCTGAAGTTCATTCTCATAATAAAGTTTTTTACTGGCCTTGATAAGTTTATTAAAAAGATTCCTGTAGCGTTTATAATTGGAGAAATTGAGCGCGGTTTTATCGGATAAGTACAGTTTGTATAGTTCAAGTTTTTTTCGTCGAGAAGTGAGTAAACCAGTAGACATAAAACTATTGAGTTTATGGAAATTTTTATTGAAGTTAACCTGTCTCAATGGAAAGTGTAGGTTAAATAATGTTGAAAATAAGTCCCAAAATATATTATAAGCAAGCTCAGGGTCTTGACAATCCAGTACATCATTCCAACAAATGTTGCTTAGGCTTTCATAAAATTTTGAAATATTAAGATCAGAAAATGAGCAAGCAGATTTAAAGACTTTAGCTACTTTTTCCTTCTTGAGATTAATTGAACAGAATGTAAAGCAATGGTCGGATATATCCTGAGTTAGGACACCAGAAGTGAAACTCGAAGCATGTGAGTTAGTAAGTATGTGGTCAATCAATGAGTGATTATATTGAGAAAAAAACGTAGATTTATGAATAATATTTAAGAAACCATGGCTCAATATAGATTGAAAGTATTTGGCGCTCAAGCTATTATGATTTAGGGATAAGAGATCAATGTTACAATCCGTCAGAATAAATGAGGCAAGATTAGATTGAGACAATGAAGTTTTAGTTAAGAGAAAGTCAAGCATTTCAAGATATGCATCCGACTGCTGAGATATAGTCAAAATATTATGACTTGGAGGTCTATATAAAGAAACAAATAACATTTTTCTCTTGTTTGAAAATTCAATTTCAACACATAAAGACTCAAAGATTCTCTCATTAAAAAGAGATAACTCTTCAATAACTTTAAAATTCAAACCTTCTCTAATATAAAATCCAACACCCCCACCTCTTGCATTAGATCTACTTTTGAAAACAAGTTCATGAAATCCAGGAAGTGCCAATGATTTTAAATCTTTTATATCCCAAATTTCTTGCAGTGCAATTATATCAAAAAAAATGTTCTCATTTCCAAGAATACTGATCATTTCAGATAGACGGTTGAATTTACTAGATAGACTTTGGATATTGGCACTAAGTATTAAAGGATTATTTAATCCTGAAAAATTAGCAACTAAAGAAGATTCGTCATAGTATTTGCATTCTATATTTAAATTATCAAATAAATTATTTTCAGCACATAAAAAATCGTTTTGAAAAGATCGGAAAGTATTCAAGCTATCAGCTAAATCAAGATCAGGGTTTGTATTCATGGAGTCCAGTGGATTTACCGAATCATTATGAGAAACTTTGTCCTGATCAACCTGCTATCAATCCAACCTGCCGTCTCACAACCACACACAACCAACCTTAACAAAAAAATATTGTATTAATAAAGAGCAAACCAAGGTGTAGATTAAAATAATTTAATTATAACAATGTGACATAAATAAAAATAGTCACACCTGCTGTCTCCATACATAAAAAAAAAGAAAGAAAGATAACTCGGACTGAGTACAGGAGCACAAGAACTGGATAACTCGGACTGAGTACAGGAGCACAAGAACTGGATAACTCGGACTGAGTACAGGAGCACAAGGACTGGATAACTCGTACTGAGTACAGGAGCACAAGAACTGGATAACTCGGACTGAGTACAGGAGGACAAGAACTGGATAACTCGGACTGAGTACAGGAGCACAAGGACTGGATAACTCAGACTGAGTAGAGGAGCATAAGGACTGGATAACTTGAACTGTGTACAGGAGCACATGGACTGGAAAACTCAGGCTGAGTACAGGGCACAAGAACTGGGTAACTCGGACTGAGTACAGGAGCACAAGAACTGGATAACTCGGACTGAGTACAGGAGTACAAGGACTGGATAACACGGACTGAGTACCGGAGCACAAGGACTGGATAACTCGGACTGAGTACAGGAGCACAAAAACTGGATAACTCGGACTGAGTACAGGAGCACAAGAACTGGATAACTCAGACCAGGTACGGGAACACAAGGATGGAGACAGACATATGATGGCGAGTTGATTAAAGTCTCTTCCTTATTTCAGGATCTTTCTTCTCTGTGAAGTAAATCTTTCCTGCAAGGCTCCACGCAGCAAGGATATTTGAATCATTTTTAAGTTCAACCAGTTTCTTGTAATTCAGGGCTGTGAGGTCTTCAGATATGAAAATATGTTTCCGATCCTGAACATCAAGGTAGGATTTCTTGTATTTGAAAACCAGCTGACGAAGGAGTCGGGATTGGAACCTTACAATGACTGGATTCGGTTGAGTAGGTTTGTTGGAATCTTTACGTCTCATTGGTAGTGTATGAGCATATTCAATCAGCTCGAACATATCAGGAACCTTTGAAATTACTTTATCCTTGACAGCAAGCGAAAGGATGGGATTTAGAAGGTTTTCATACACCAGTCTTGAGGTAGAAATGGCGTCTTTGGAGGTATCATCACTAATCTTTAATCCAGAGATCCTAATACTGCTGTTTCTGCTATGCTGCTCACGATCATTAACCATATCAGCAAGGTTTCGGATGATTTTCTGGGACTGTAAGTTATCCTCCTTAACTTTTTTCAAGGTTTCATCTAAGGAATCAAATCTTTTTGTTAAATTATCAACACTTTCCTTGAGGGCCATCACAAGAGTTTTTAGATCATCTGAATTAGAACTATCTTCTTTATCTTTAGAGGGTCGTGGCATGATGATTGAATTGTTGCAAAATATCGAAAATCTTCTATTGATAGAATGTGTGAATTCAAAGGATACTGGCAGGCAGGTAGTTTAGACTAATCACGGATCAGTGGAGCCAGAGTAAGAGCCAATGAGAAGCTGAGATTTCACGAGGAGAAGCAGGCTCGACCAATGAGAGACGCGAATAACTTCAGGTCCGATAGATAGATACACACCTAGGCAGAGAGGGAACTATCTATACATAGATGCTTCCTCAACCGTGTCTGAACTAATAAAGGGTTGTGGAGATACAAAACCCAGCCAATTTTGTCTGTCTCAGCATCGGACAAAATTGACCGAGCTCTTTCAATTTTGACAGTCTGCTGCAGGAAACGGTCAATTTTGTCCAGCTCGGCATCGGACAAAATTGACCGAGCTCTTTCAATTTTGACAGTCTGCTGCAGGAAACGGTCAATTTTGTCCAGCTCGGCATCGGACAAAATTGATCGGGCGGTCAATTTTGATCGTCTGCAGCAGGACAAAATTGACTGCGTCCTGTACCTCTACTACACCTCCCAGAAAAATATCATGCTGTATATCAAAATATTGGTTTTAGTTGGGTTTGATTTGCATTTTCCACTCATTTCTGGCATTCACAAACTCCATCAAATAAAGGCTTCATTTCATACCTTTCCGTTTTCAACTTGTTTTATACCCTTCATTATAGTCATTCATTTTACATTAACTACAAAGATCTGTAAAGAAAACTGAATTTATTTTAAGTAAGCTACAAAATAATAGTTTTACTCAAAGAGGAATAGGATGTTACTTCTTAAAATCTTTAGAAAAGCTACTCTGCAAAACTTAGAAAAAATATTTTCTTTATTTCTAATTTCTAAAATTTTTTAGTCGTCAATGTAGAATGTTAAGACCTTAAATAAATCTAATATTGAAATGACATTATTTAGAAGTAAAAAGTAAATCTATAAATTGTACACCCCCTTTTTTAAGGTAACCCGGTTTTAGTAATCGTTCTATACTAAGAACGTAATGTGGGGATGGAAACGTTCTTTGGGGTTGGCGTGGGGGCCTGCCCCGGCGTGGAGGTGCTATTGAAGCTTCATCACCTGCCGTGAAAGCTGGTTTGAGGCATTGAACTGAAACAACTTGTACTCTCTTGCCAACTTGGAGCTGAAAGGTTTTAAGGGAGCGAGATAAAACCTTGTAAGGACCTTTGTAGAGTAGAGCCAGGGGAGCAACGTGTCCATCCTTACATATAAAAACCATTGGGCAAGATGAAAGTTCTGCACGAATAACTTCTGGGAGAACAGCAGCTGCTGGAGTATTATGACGAGGTGGAGAGGTGGAACAGGTTGAAAACCAGACATCAAATTTTTAAGGTTTTCATAGAACAGATTGGTTGGGGGATCTTGTACCTTTAGGAACTGACTAGGCAGGGTTAAATCAGAACCATCAACAGCTTCAGAGGCGAATGTGGCAGAGTCCTCTCTGGGAGATGAATGTAATCCTAATAGAACCCAAAGTAGGTATTCTAACCAATTGGCAGAAGCCAGACGAGCACATAGAGAATTTTTTAACTGTCTGTGGAACCTCTCCACCATGCCATTGGACTGAGGATGGAAAGCTGTGGTGGTCTTGTGCTTGATATTAAGTAGGGAGCAGATGGAGGACCATAAGGATGTAGTGAACTGGGCTCCTCTGTCACTTGTAATCACTGCAGGTACGCCAAACCTTGAGATCCATCCATGAAACATGGTGGAGGCACACTCTGCCACAGAAATCCCAGCTAGAGGTATAGCCTCAGGCCATCTTGTTGATCTGTCGACGCATGTGAAGAGGTATGTAAAACCATGAGAAGAAGGCAAGGGACCAACAAGGTCTACATGTACATGTGCAAATCTTCTGAAGGGAACAGGAATCTTTTCAGGGTGAATGTGAAAATGGCGGAGGACCTTTCCTTGTTGGCACTGAAGGCAGGATTTGCACCAGTCACGGACGTCATTGGCTTAGCCCCTCCAGACAAACCTTGTAGAGATAAGACGTCTGGATGCACAAACTCCTGGTTGTGACATTCCATGTAAGATGGAGAAAATGTTAAACCTTTGAGAAGATGATACCAAGGGGCGGAGAACATTCGTCTTTGTGTCACAGAGAAGAGAACCATTCTGAGGAGGTTGGGGGAAGCCTTTAGGTGGAGTACATCAGTGCAGGACAGCTGTTGGAAAAGGTGATGGAATTGTTGAATCTGACACCTCAGACACCTCCAACACCGCCGACACCTCAGACACCTCCAACACCGCCAAGTCCTCAGACACCTTAACCCCAGGGGAAGGAGGCAGCTGTGGAGCAGAAGATGATTTTGGAGCAGGAGGAGATGCTAGAGCGGGAAAGGAAAGATTGTCAGCCACTACATTTGCAGCTCCAGGTGTATGGCAGAGATCACTAGTGAATTCGGAGATATAGGATAATTGGTGTTGCTGACAGGTGGACCATGACAGAGAAACACATAAGAGAGCTGATACCAGGGGAAGACGATAAGTCAGTATGTGAAAGTTTTGCCCCTCTAACTCAAAACAGAAATGGCGGAGAGCCAGAAACACTCCTAGGAGCTCTCTATTTAAGGCAGAGTACCTCTGCTGTGTGACAGAGGGCTTGGCAGAGAAGAAAGCTAGAGGACACCAACCACCTGACTCTTTCTGTTGTAGAGCTGCACCAACGTGTGTGTTGGAGGCATCAGTGACAAGTGACACCTCGGCTGATGGATAAGTATGTGTGAGAGAAACGTCAGAGGAAAGGGCGGATTTGGCTTTAACAAAGGCGTCTTGTAACTCCTGGGACCAGTTAATAAGTCGAGGATTTCCAGCTAGGGCATCAGTTAGAGGGCAGAGAGTTCTTGCAATCCCAGGTAAAAAATGGTGTTAAAAGTTGATCGTGCTCAGGAACCTCTGGAGATCAAGTACATCCTGAGGATGTGGTTGGAGGAGTAGGGCATCCACATGACAAGGTAGGGGAAAAATGCCATCAGCAGTAATGTCCCATGTACTCAGTCTTGTTCTGTACAAAACTGCACTTATCCAGGTTCAATACTAATCTGTTCTGAACCAGGAGCTCCAGGACAACTTGGAAATGCTCAATGTGAAGCTTTCTGTTCCAACTAGCAACTAGGACATCATCCAAGTAGACAAAAACAAAGGGCATCCTCTTAAGATCCTGTCCATCAGGCGTTGGAATGTTTGTGCCCCATTCTTAAGTCCAATTGACAAATATAGAAATTCAAACAATCCAAATGGAGTCACAATAGCAGTTTTACAAATATCTGCCTAATTCATGGGAACCTGATTGTATCCCTTCACTAGGTCGAGTTTGGAGAAAAACTTGCAACCTCTTAAATTGTTTGTGAAATCACGAATGTTAGGGAGAGGATACCACTCTGGTCTGGTAACATTGTTTAAACGGCGGTAATCTTCGCAAGAACGCCAGGACCCATTAGATTTTGGAACCATATGTAGAGGTGAGACCCAAGGACTATCAGACCGACGGATAATCCCCGCCAATTACAATTTTTGAAACTCAGCCTTAGCTTGAGCTGACTTAACTTGATCCAAACGGTGGGGCTGAGCATATAACGGTTGTCCTTCTGTCTCAATCACATGCTCAACGATGTGTTCAGGGGAAATGGAGGAATCGGCGGGAGAAAACCTAGGCGGTGAAGAACTTGGCTGTTCTATGGTGTCTACAAAGAGGTTAAACTATGACAGGAAGTTTGCTCCAAGGATAGGTTGGTCCACATCAGTGAGGAGGAACTGGAACTGGAAACAGCGGGTACCAAACTGCAGAGGAATAAATCTGGAGCCCAATCAGCCATTAGGAGGTGGGGTCCTGTCGGAGCAGCTGTGGAACGATGGGGAAACACAGACCTTGAAGCTCCAGTGTCCACTAAATAATCACAGTTTGACAGGGATTCTTGAAGGTACAGGAGATAACCGCTGATGGGAAGGCTGTTTAATTTTTCCTCCTCCCGCCATCTCTGAAGTTTCCCTGGAAGCAGCAAGAAGGGCCACAATTGTTGGCTGCAGGACCAAACAGTTTGTGGAAATAACATCCAGAGTTTGATGGACCTTGGGTTTGACTTTGGCAGTTTGCCGACGGGCTTCCGAAGTCCTGAGCTCTACTACGTGTTGGGGAAGATGATGAGGTTGAAGCTGCGGCTAGGAGATTATCAGAATGTGTAGCTTTTCTGGCCTCCCACAAACTATCAGCATACAATACCATTTCACTAGGGTTTTTGAATTCCCTGGAGACTAAATGGTCCCTCATCTCGACGGGCAACCTCTACGTAAATAAACCCAGGAACAGACTACCTGGTGTCTCGTCCTCCAGGAGAAGGGCCAACATGGCGTCCATGAAAGCAGTAGGGCGTCGGTCTCCCAGCCCAGGGTGATGAATTAGTTTGGAAACCTTCTGCCAGCGTGATAGAGTGTGTGAGGAGACAAGCTTGGCCTTTAAATCCTAGTAAGGGGTAGCCGAGGAGGCGGAAGAACCCATGATCAGGCCGCCTACAGAGACCATAATCTTCTGGGGAAGCTTCTGGATGATGTGATAGAACTTGGTTTTGGTTTGTGTGATTTGAGCGTTTCTGAAGGCAGCCTCCACATGAAGGAACAACAAGGTGGGGTCCTCTGTCCAAAAATCGGGAGCTTGATGGCGACTTTTGGGACATACTCGGTTGGAGTTTCCTTCTGGTCCTTCAAGATGCTCGGATGTATCACTTAATGTTCAAAGTTTAAAAAAACCACGAAACTGGATAGCATTTAACTGTATGTTCAAAGTCAGGGGTCACCAATATAGAGGACGTGAGGTCGATCTCTAATAAAACTAGAGTATTCAAAAAATATGTTAATATCAAGATCACATGCTTTAGACTGATAGTACAATGTCCTGTATCCATTCTGTCTCATTCAGGTGAATCTTGTGGAACTTGTTTTAGGCGGCCAGGTATCATCTTCTACAGGATAATATATTTTCTATCATCTCAATCTTATCTATGGATAATATATTTTCTATTATATCAATTTCATCTATGGATAATATATTTTCTATTATCTCAATTTTATCTATGGATAATATATTTTCCATTATCTCAATTTTGTCTCTTATTAATATATATACTTGGAAAGGGCAAGTAATCTAGTAATAAATTATGTGGATTTTATTTGAAATTTATTCTCCTCTTTTTATGAAGATTTTCTCAGAAGTTTTTACTATCATACAAGGATACATATGAGAGTAGGGATGGCAATTGAAATAAAATCAGATGTTGAATATTTTAATTTGAACCAATTTGATATCCGATGGTGGGCACTTTAAATCAGAGCATTAATGCATGTAACTTAATCAAAGCTATTCCAGCAGGATATAACCACCACGGGATATCGAAGAGGAATTAAATTAATCTGCATATACTGAAGACCAAGGCTTGATCCCAAAATTAGAACTACAAAAAAAGGTTTGACTTTACTGTAATTTTGTGCAAAAAATTTATCTTTCCAATACTTTTGTGCAAAACATTGATCTTTGCAATAATTGTGTACAAAAAATTGATCTTAACAATACTTTTTTGCAAAAATATTATCAAGATTTGAAAATTATAACAACGACCAATGAAAGAAAGAGAATAAGAATAATCCCACGGGTTTAGGTTTTTTTATTTAAACAGAAACTATAAAAGGATATCTGAGTTTTGCATTTATAAATATATACATACATTTATCTGTAGAAATATGCGTAGACAGAATAGGATAAAGAGGTTTTATATAAATCCTTTACAATGGGATAGAAAACCCTCTTTAACAAACTCCATTAAATATTTTCAAATATATATTCTCTATATTTACTTTTTGTAATGCTAAAGATGAGAAAATGTTTTCTTTAAGGGAAGAATTACAAATAATGTTTAAGAACTGTGTTTCTTTTAAATGAACTATAAATGAAACTTTAAGTGGCTAATTCGGACAAAATTCTTCTGTAGCGAAAATTCGCAAAAAAAAATTTTCAAAAGAAAATTACCTGAAAATAAATATTTCGAAAAAGCATAGATTCTGTTCTTTTTGTGGACACTCATAGGGAGCCAGAGGATGACTTAGGCTAAAGAAATTCGTTTTTTTTCAAAATTGTTTTTTTAAATATTTTTTTTTTTTCACGGGCAACACAAACCGTTCAGTTGTAATATCACCACAAAATTTGGTTGGGGATCTACTGGTGGTTCATGGAATTTTTTTAGCTTGGTTTTAAGATTCTAGGTTAAGTGGGTCGACGTTTATAACCAAAATCTAGTTTCCCGGTAAAATCGTTTAAGTGCGGGTAAACGACGGGAGTAGCCTTTAGTAACCTGGCACCGCTGGGTTCCCAAGCTAGTAATATATAAGTATATACTAATGATATACAATACAATTTTTCAAAATAGATATATATAAACATAAATTTTCTACTTAACCCTACAGGGCTGGGATAGGCAGGAGAGGGGGCTTCAAATGTTGTTAAAGGGGATTAGCCACAAACACATAACCCTTTACATTCCGACTCATGTTTTTTTGCAAATAAAAAGTTAAAAAAAAAATGAAACTTTTCTTCCATTAAAGCCTGGAACATGGAACGATCAAAAGTAGAAAATTGTCAACATCCAACAATCAAGACACAAAAATTCAAAACATGAAAATGTTTTCTTTAATCTTTAAAAATGCTGAATGAAAATGTTTAAATTTGTCTTTGATCCCCTGGTTTATAATCTTAAATTATACAATCATTTTTTATGGGTCCAACATTCCACCACAAAGTTTAATGATCCCAGATTCCTCAATGAAAGATTTAGGAAAGTTTTTAATATTTAATGGATGTTTTCAAACCAAGGTGACTGAGAACAATGTTCTGATGCAATGTAGGTATATTTCCCACTTAATTTACAAAATGGTTGCGCGCACATTTTTGTTTTCGGCGGTACTTCGTGCACTTTTCCCGATATCTATAGAAGTTAACGTTCATAAAAAGAAAATATACATGTGGCATAATTTTCTCGTAATAATCTTCGAACTAATGGAGGTTTTAGGTTTAACATATTTTTACAGGATGAATCAAACCATTGCCTCAAACCACCCCAGGCCCAGCTATTTCGATAAAGACAAGTTTTTGTCTATATATCTATACTCTCGAACCATCTTTATATGTTTGGTATAAAGGGTATAAGGAGGCTTGAAAAGAGAATACACTCTCCTCCGGGTTTAGACCAATATTCTCCGGAGATTAGAACCCTCAGTCGGGATCCAACCTTACTCCATGTATACTTGAATATAGAGATAGCTTGTCCAACCTTACTCCGTGTTTACATGGATATAGGGATAGATTATCCAACCTTACTCCGTGTTTACATGGATATATAGAGTATTTTATCAAACCTTACTCCGTTTATACCTGGATATAGGGATAGCTTGTCCAACCTTACTCCATGTTTACATGGATATATAGAGTATTTTATCAAACCTTACCCCTTGTATTCTTAAATATAGGGATAGATTATCCAACCTTACTTCGTGTATTCCTGGACATAGGGATAATTTATCCAACCTTACTCTGTGTATACTTGGATACAAGGAAAGTTTATCCAACCATACTTTGTGTGTTCATAATACACGTGTGTTCTATGTAAATATTTTTAAGAAGGTTTAGTTTACATAGAATGCTTCTAAAAAGTAAAAGTGTAGGACAAATGATTTGAAGGAAAAATGATTTGTAGGACAAATGATTTGTAGGACAAATGATTTGTAGGACAAATGATTTGTAGGACAAATGATTTGACTATACCCCCTTTCATTTTTCGCGAACACTCCCTGTAACATGTACATTTTAGGACTATATAGCTGTACTTTTATGTACCCTGAAAATGTAGATTTTAGGACTATATAGCTGTACTTTTTTGTACCCTGAACATGTACATTTTAGGACTATATAGCTGTCCTTTTTTATACCCTGTAACATGTACATTTTAGGACTATATAGCTGTACTTTTTTATACCCTGTAACATGTACATTTTAGGACTATATAGCTGTCCTTTTTTGATACCCTGAACATGTACATTTTAGAACTATATAGCTGTACTTTTTTGTACCCTGAACATGTACATTTTAGGACTATATAGCTGTACTTTTTTG
>NW_019398164.1:11758-17669 GCF_000591075.1 Eurytemora carolleeae
TGGTCCAAAACGCGTACAATAGGAAATTACCCAATATTGATTTTGATTATACTCGGCTTCTAATGAGCGCTTCATTACCCCATTTTCCTAGATCTTTATTGATTCACATACCTGCCAGCGTTAACTCCTTCGAACAATAAAAATTAATTATTCAGATTTCGAACATTTTTCTGTTTTCACTTCAAAATGGTTTTCAATTTCTCATGGCTTAACCTTCTTGTTTATGGTACACACTGTATTTGTTACTTGTATAAATGGTTTTAAGTAATTTCATTGATGGATATTACACTGTACACACCCCTCCATACCCTTCTATACACTTTCATTTCAGCATAAATTTAAATTTGGATTTTGGTACAAACCACAATAAAATAGAAAATACCTTAATCCTCTTCAGTTCTAGCAAATTTAAAACTAAAAGAAAAAGTTTAAGGACGGAAAAATTCTCTTAATCTTTTACCTTTCTAGTAAAGTTAAATGGTAAAGTTAAATACAAAATAATGTTTCCAAATTTAATCATTCAAAGTTTCTTTGAGTTTGCTCAAGTTAATATTTGAAAATCATATTTCTGATTTAAGTTAGCAAAATCATAATGTTTTAATTAGTTATATAATGTACTTAAATCAGGGAAGTACGTCAAAAAGAGAAAGGAAGCAAAGGTTAAACGCTGATATTTTGTTACATTAAAAGACCGAGGACTGTTCGAAACGTATTCTTAATTTAAAATTCGATTGCGCAGCTTATCTAGTTGTGACGCCCAAGGAAAGGAATTGAGTCTTTATTAAAAACTCTAATTTTCTAATCGCTAAATTTTTACAACCTGATGTGATATTTCAAAAATTGAAATATCTAAGGTTTACGAGATTGGGTTGAATAAATAAAGGGATATGAAAATCAGAGTTTGTGGCAAATCCTCTATTCCTTTGCTTATTTGCACACTAAAAAATTTACACTTTTGTTGCTTCTTAAAGAGTCAAGGTAGAAATATTTCAATCTAAATGCAATTTACCGCTTCAACAAAGAAAAAAAAAACATTTTACAGTAATAACAAAATTATATGTTTAGAGGGTAAACACGAGTTGGTTTCCATGACAGAGGTAGATAACTGAAAAGCATTTGAAAAGTATGCAAACTCGATCTACAAAGGATTTAAGGAATTGAGTCTTTGACACAAACTCAAGTTTTATAATCCCTATATCTTTACAACCTGACAGCGTAAACCTTTGATATTTATAACTTTGAATATTTGATCTAGCAAAGTTCATAGTTTGATATATCAATGGTCTAAGACAATGGGCAAAGATAAAGGGATTAGAAAATCCTAGTTTGTGACAAAGACTGAATCCCTTCAATGTTCAGGGTTTGCAATATTTAATCCCTTTAATGTTCAGGGTTTGCAAGATTTAATCCCTTTAATGTTCAGGGTTTGCAATATTTAATCCCTTTAATGTTCAGGGTTTGCAAGATTTAATCCCTTCAATGTTCAGGGTTTGCAAGATTTAATCCCTTCAATGGTCAGGGTTTGCAATATTTAATCCCTTCAATGTTCAGGGTTTGCAAGATTTAATCCCTTCAATGTTCAGGGTTTGCAAGATTTAATCCCTTTAATGGTCAGGTTTTGCAAGATTTAATCCCTTTAATGTTCAGGGTTTGCAAGCGTATCATTCTTCTAATCAAGAATAAACGGATTTTAAAATAAAACTAAAATTAGAATTCCTTTAAATTCTGAAAAATGTTTGCCTGGTGCCTGGAATTTTGAAACAATTCTACAAACAAATACGAGTGTAAAGGAAAACTTGTTAAAATAAATGTATCAGCATCTATTTGAAGAAAATGAACTCCCATTTCAAAATTTGAAACTTCCAACCGTGTAAAGGCAAAAGATAAAACTCCCAATGTTTGAAATTTTTACAATTTACAATTTTTGTATCAAAATGAATTTAACTATATTATATGTGTGTATCCGACATAAGTTAAAATTCTATAAAAAGTTTAATTTATTTACAAATTAATTCCAGACATTAATTAATTAAGGAATTAATAAAATAATTCAAACATTATCATTTTAATTCTGATATAAAATTTTTCAATATTTATAAAAAACGATTCTATATAATTTTGGTTGTTAATTTAATCGCGCTGTACGAATATTTTTCAAAACTCAAATAGACCTAGCTTCTAAGTGTGTTAGAAAGGAAGTAATTAACAAATTAAATGAGATTATTGAGTAATTCACTACAACAGGGACCGACACCGATTCAGATCCATATAAATCTTTAACTTTGAATCGGCGAATCAATATTTGAACCGGCAGTAAGTAGGATAAAAAGAAATTTATGATGATCTATTATAAAAACTTAAAATATTGCCAAGGAAAACTTGAAAAAGGATTTGAAAACTCATCCTGTCTTTTCAGTAAAAGATTAATCGAAATGACAATTAAAGAATTTAAACTTTTTTACACAAAATGTTAATTTGAAAATTTTCCAAACTTTTTACATTTTCCAGACTTAAGAATTCATTTTTGCATTTTATCTTCTTTCTTGAATAAGATGATGTATAAAGTTATATTAAAATCAGATAAAATCAGATAAAATCAGATAAAATCAGATAAAATCAGATAAAATCAGATAAAATCAGATAAAATCAGATAAAATCAGATAAAATCAGATTAAATCAGATAAAATCAGATAAAATCAGATAAAATCAGATAGGTTGGAACTGTTGGAAGCTCTAATCTTCACCGTTTCCAGATTGTTTTACTTTGCAGAGGCTCCATAAGAATCTGAGATGAATAATCAAGTAAAATTTGTTGTAAATATGATAAGATGGCCATTTCTACAGTAAATAAATTTACAAAAAATAATATAGCCAATGCAACATAAACAAACCTCGCTTCTGTATAATTTTCCAACCATTCATTATAAAAACTTATATACCAAAAGAGAACATTTTTGCTTTAAAACAATGGGTTTATGTCATTTCGTATTTCGTTTACAAAAAATTAAAACTTTTGTATGTTAATTTTCTGCTTTTAGAATAAGACTATAACGTCGTCCCTGCTCAGAACAAGGGTACCGGCATAAATTGGACATGTACGTCAGTCTAAAATGGCGAGTCACTCGAAAATACAGTGGGAGCTTAGTGTATCTGTGGATCTGGTGTATCTGCATATCTGTCATACCTGCAGATCTGGTTTATCTGTAGATCTGGTTTATCTGTAGATCTGGTTTATCTGTAGATATGGTTTATCTGTAGATATGGTTTATTTGTAGATCTGGTTTATCTGTAGATCTGGTATGTATTTAGATATGGTATATCTGTAGATATGGTATATCTGTAGATCTGGTTTATCTGTAGATCTGGTTTATCTGTAGATCTGGTTTATCTGTAGATCTGGTATATCTGTAGATCTGGTTTATCTGTAGATCTGGTTTATCTGTAGATCTGGTTTATCTGTAGATCTGGTATATCTGTAAATCTGGTTTATCTGTAGGTCTGGTTTATCTGTAGATCTGGTTTATCTGTAGATCTGGTTTATCTGTGGTTGCTAGACAATGGGTTTCATGACTAGAGTTGAATAATTGAAGAAAACCTAATACATAATTTCCCAAGATACCATGTTTTTATGTAAATATATACAGACTCATATATTTACTCGAAACAGCTGAACACTTACAAAATTTAATCTTCTAGTCCTAATATCTTTGTAACCTCACTTCAAACTAGTAAGATGCAAACCTCCGCTTATAGGTCAGCTGTTGTAGTTTCAATGAAATATACAATTAAAGGCAATCAGGAAGCGAAACTAACCCAGTACAGTACAATAATCAGGCCGGGCCGGTACCAGTTTATTAGAATTTTTCTCAGTAAGGATGATCAATATTGGAATTGAGCCAACCGCCCAACGGGGGTTGCTGCGTTAAAAATTAAAGAAGTTATAGCCAAATAATGATCAAAAAATCTGTATTTGGTGAGTTTTGTTTCTCTAAATCATTCAATTTCATTTTTTTTTAAAGTGCCTTTCAGATTTGAATTCAGCATAAAACTTCCAAGAAAATGACATGTAATTAAAAAAATATTGATTTGGGGGCCTTACGGTGATTTCTACGATATTAAATCGTCAATTCGTAACCGGATGATTTAAATTTTTTTTTTGATTGTAATATTTTGATTAAGTGAAAGCTCATCAACCTATGGTGCGCGGTTAAACTGATTTCTTAAAAAAAAAATCAGAAATCAAAGACCCCTATATATATATATATGTATATATATATATATATATATATACATATACTGGTCCAGCTGACTTTACTAGACTGAAATAACCTGATGACGCAAACTATAAAATAGATTTAAAGCTTGAAAAGTTTTAAATATCAAAGAACACGCCCTTAGTTTGCGAGTGGTTTAAGAATAGAGTTTTAGGCAAGTAATCAGTTATTTCGTCTGATTTTCTAAGAAAAGTAATATATTTGTTGCTTGGTGGTGATATATCTGTTTCTTGTTGATAATATATCTGTTTCTAGGAAGTAATATATCTGTTTCTGGATGGTAATACATCTGTTTCTTGGTGGTAATATATTTGTTTCTTGATGGGAATGTATCTGCTTCTTGATGGAATTATATTTGTTTTTTGATAAGATCTGTTTCTTGCTGGTAATATATCTGTTTCTTGCTGGTAATATATCTGTTTCTGAGTAGTCATATATCTGTTTCTCTGTGTGATGATATTTCTGTTTCTATATGGTAATATATCTGTTTCTAGCTGGTAATATATCTGTTTCTATATGGTAATATATCTGTTTCTAGCTGGTAATATATCTGTTTCTAGTTGGTAATATATCTGTTTCTAGCTGGTAATATATCTGTTTCTAGCTGGTAAAATATCTGTTTCTAGCTGGTAATATATCTGTTTCTATATGGTAATTTTCTTGCTGGTAATATATCTGTTTCTGAGTAGTCATATATCTGTTTCTCTGGTAATATATCTGTTTCTAGCTGGTAATATATCAGTTTCTTGCTGATAATATATCTGTTTCTGTGTGGTGACATATCTGTTTCTGTGTGATGATATATCTGTTTCTAGATGGTAATAAATCTGTTTCTAGCTGGTAATATATCAGTTTCTTCCTAAAAATGCCATAGAGCACAAATTGAACTCAATATATAAAAGAAAGAAGTTCATTTTAAACGATGTTCCCGGTAGTTAGGTTTTAAAGAAAGGTATTTATCCTACAAATAGCTTTCACAGACCTGTGTCTTCAATTTTCTTAAATCAAAACAAAAGAAACTCGAAAGGACCGGGGTTTATTCCCACACACTGAAATTTTCTAATCGCTGTATCATTGCAACCTGATGGTGTAAACCTTAAATTATTTAACCTAACAAAATTAATAGTTTGAAGTAACAAAGGTTGCCCAGATATAGGTATTTTAATATCAGAGCTTGTGGCAAAAACTTAGTTTCTTCAAACATTTTTGAACCAAATTAGAACGAAATACTAGCTCTTTCAGTGACTGAATACAAAAGCTATAGACGTCAAACTGATAATACAGGCATCACTAATAATTTTATTTTGAACATGTTTTAAAGATGTCCTTAATCACGAAATAAAGATCAAATTAAACAATAACGTTAATATATACAATATTACTAGGCAGCAGCAGGCATTTTTTCTTCATTAGTTTATAAACTAATATACTACGGATTTTTCTTAGTTTGAATGTGGATTTCCACAAAATTTAAAAAGAATATTTTATTTAGGACACAATCTTTCAATTCTTACGACCCGTAAACTTTTTATGGAATAGTGTGGGTAGAGATGGGCATTGAGTGGGTGTGGGTAGAGATGGGCATAGAGTGGGAGTGGGCAGAGATGGACATAGAGTGTGTGTGGGAGAATAGGATA
>NW_019398164.1:17699-21734 GCF_000591075.1 Eurytemora carolleeae
AATATCATTTTATGTGGGTAGAGATGGGAATAGAGTGGGTGTGGGTAGAGATGGGAATAGAGTGCGTGTGGGTAGAGATGGGCATCGGGTTTGGTGAAGAAACTAATTTTTTCTTGAATAATTATGTCTTTCAGAAAAATAAAAAAACAATAGTTTTTTTAAACGAACGGAAAAAAATAACGATCTTTAAATCGTTCAAATGATCTTGAAAAAATATTGTTTTACTAAACGAAATAATTTTACAAATTTTTGATTTGATGATTTTACTAAATGAAGGAAAGATTTTAAAAATGAGCGTTCAGTGAGAAAACGAACGAAATGGATGGAAAATAAATTATGTGGGTTATGCATGGTTGCCTGACAGAACTGGGCCCGAACAGTTCAGCCTTTTAAACGTTTTTTAAATACAGAGAGAGACCAAATCATACGTAAAAGAAAACGAATCTTTCTTTTCCCCATCTCCTCCTCTTTTCTCCATTTCTTCAACAAACACAAAGAGAATTCTTTAATTGCACTAAAGTTTGTTTACGTAAAAAGCCTAGAACAAATTAGTTCCTGCAACCCTGTGCATTTTCCACCTTTGCAACAAGAAGGTTAGAATTGTTTATAATCAATTGACAAGGAAAAGGAACTGAATACACGCCTCAAACTCTTTTCCTATAATTCCTATATCTGTATAGCCTGATGGTGTTAACCTGTTGAATGAACTGTGAGTAACCCAAAAACTGAATGTAGAAATCATAATTTAAGCTTCTTTCTCTATGCTAGTCTCACACCGGTAATATGCCGGTACCAAGGATTGGAGATGTCAAGGATATCTAATCTTTATTCTTCGGTTGTTTGAACACTGAAAAAATATAATACTTTAGAAAAAATAAATTTACAATACATGTGAGGACAAAAGATTTACCAACATTTTTTTATAAATCTACAAACCATAGACGCTCGAAGGTGAGTCTTTAGCTCCTACATCCAGGGTTCAAATACAATTAAACTGCAGATGTTTTCATGGTAACCTGGGCGTAGAAGTAATCTACTTGTTTGCTAACAAAGATCGGAAAAATTGACAAGGAAAAGGAACTGAATACACGCCTCAAACTCTTTTCCTATAATTCCTATATCTGTATAGCCTGATGGTGTTAACCTGTTGAATGAATTGTGAGTAACCCAAAAACTGAATGTAGAAATCATAATTTAAGCTTCTTTCTCTATGCTAGTCTCACGCCGGTAATATGCCGGTACCAAGGATTGGAGAGGTAAAGTATATATAATCTTTATTCTTCGGTTGTTTGTACACTGAAAAATAATACAATACTAAAGAAAAAGTAAATTTACAATACATTTAAAGGGAGTGACCGGGTAAGTAAGGTAGTTGAACTGAGTATGCAGTGTTTTGGAAAACTTCTTTTGAATTCATTTGAAACATATTAAACTTTTTGAAGATCTGTATAAATCCTGAGTTTAAGTGCAAATTCGACGTTCAAAACTCCTACTTTGGGGATGGATACATAACCAGTCACTCCCTTAAAGGACAAAACATATACTAAAAATGAATTTTATATATCTACATACCATAAATGCTCAGGTGAGTCTTTAGCTCCTACATCCAGGGTTCACATAGAACTGATCAGATGTTTTCATAGTAACCATGGAAGTAGGAGTAATCTTATTGTTTGTAAACAAAGACCGGAATATTTTGCAGTATACGTACATAGTACATGTAGGGTTGGTGCAACTTTAATATCTGCAGATATATTAGTGCTATCCATCACAAACTCAAATGTGATATCCACATGATATCACTCAACATAATCTTTAATATATCAAGCTGGAACTATCTCACCTAAGGTGTAAAACATCAGGTTGCAAAGATATAAGAATCAGAAAAATTTGGTAACAAATTACATTTTGAATTATTAAAGGTGTATAACATTAGGTTGCAAAGAGTTAGTAAAGCAGTATTGATAGCAAAAAAAATCTGATATGTAATGATCATGGTAATTGTATTTTATTTTGTCAAATAGAGTAACTCTAAATATATATTTAAAATAATTTCATCTAATAATTTCAGAAATATGGCGTCCCGGGTTGAAATTCTTGTGTCATCAAAAACTATGCTTGCAGGGACATTTTAACATCATTAATAATATACAGTGGTTTCCTGAAAACAGTGGAATAATTGTCGTCTTCTTAAAATTTTAAATTATCAAATGTCCCAATAAATTTGTTATTTCTAAGAAAACAATGACCCTTCGAATAATTTAAGTGCTTCGCGAGCTAATCTACTCGCTTAAATTATCCTAGTGTATCGAACCACGTCATGATCATTATTTCACAGCTTCTCTTGGATACAACTCTACTTCTTTTAGGGTCTCTCCTCGAAAATAACAGTGCTCTGTATAATGACAGACGGGTTCAATCTTGAAAAGATTGCCCATACTAGTTTATTTTATAAAAGAAAATGAGTATAGAATATATACAAAATTGAATAAATGAAATAGTTTACAAAGTTTGTTTTTCAAAACTCAGTTTAATTTAAACAATCCAAGAATACAAAACCTCATTCATCAGGTAAAACGAACATATTATTAGTACCTTAATATGCCGTATACAGATCACAACATTATCTATACAGATCACATCATTATCTATCATTATCAAAATATATATTAATATGCCGTATACAGATCACAACATTATCTATCATTATCAAAATATCAAGTATCACTGAAGAGAAATGGCGTATACAGTATAAATCTAAGGTAAAGTTTACGAATCATAACTGGTCCCCCCCTCAACTTCAGGGGTTTCGCATCTTTCGCGTGGAAAGGTTACCATCACTAAACTGATATATAATCAACTGAATGGAATAAATTCATGTTACAAACTCGGATTTTAATCCCTATATCTTAGCAACCCGATGTCATAAACCTTTATTATTTCAAACAAAAAATATTGTTTTATTTCGAAATATCAAAAGTTTACACGGTCAGGTTGCAAAGATAGAGAGAGTAAAATTGTTGAGTTCCTTTTTTAACATAAATCTTGAAAATAAATCTCACCGAAAATAGTTCCAAGTAACACTAATCATAAAAATAATTCTAAGTAACACTAATCATAAAATAGTTCTAAGTAACACTAATTATAAAAATAATTCTAAGTAACACTAATCATAAAATAGTTCTAAGTAACAATAATCATGTAAATAGATCTAAGTAACACTTATCATGAAAATAGTTCTAAGTAACACTAATCATTAAAATAGTTCTAAGTAACACTAATCATGAAAATAGTTCTAAGTAACACTAATCATGAATATAGTTCTAAGCAACACTTATCATGAAAATAGTTCTAAGTAACACTAATCATAAAAATAATTCTAAGTAACACTAAACATAAAAATATTTCTAAGTAACACTTATCATGAAAATAGTTCTAAGAAACACTAATCATTAAAATAGTTCTAAGTAACACTAATCATGAAAATAGTTCTAAGTAACACTAATCATGAAAATAGTTCTAAGCAACACTTATCATGAAAATAGCTCTAAGTAACACTAATCATGAAAATAGTTCTAAGTAACACTTATCATGTAAATAGTTCTAAGTAACACTAATCATGAAAATAGTTTCAAGTACCACTAATCATGAAAATAGTTCTAAGTAACACTAATCATGAAAATAGTTCTAAGTAACACTAATCATAAAAATAGTTCTAAGCAACACTTATCATGAAAATAGCTCTAAGTAACACTAATCATGAAAATAGTTCTAAGCAACACTAATCATGAAAATAGTTCTAAGTAACACTAATCATGAAAATAGTTCTAAGTAACACTAATCATGTAAATAGTTATAAGTAACACTAATCATGAAAATAGTTCTAAGTAACACTAATCATGTAAATAGTTCTAACTAACACTTATCATGTAAATAGTTCTAAGTAACACTAATCATGAAAATAGTTCTAAGTAACACTAATCATGTAAATAGTTCTAAGTAACACTAATCATGTAAATAGTTCTAAGAAACACT
>NW_019398165.1:0-21667 GCF_000591075.1 Eurytemora carolleeae
GGTTTTTCTTGGTTTCTCTTGGTTTCTCTTGGTTTCTCTTGGTTTCTATTAGTTTCCCTCATGGTTTCTCTTGTTTAATCTTGGTATCTCCTAGTTTAGCATTGTTTCACCTAGTTTCTCCTGGTTTCTTTAGGTTTCCTTTTGGTTTTTTCCTAGTTTCTCTGAGTTGTCATCCTGATTTCTCATGGATTCTCATGGTTTCTCATTGTTTCCCACAATTTCTCCTGGTTTTTCTTGGTTTTTCTTGGTTTCTCTTGGTTTCTCTTGGTTTCTCTTGGTTTCTCTTGGTTTCTCTTGGTTTCTCTTGGTTTCTCTTGGTTTCTCTTAGTTTTCTCATGGTTTCTATGGTTTCTTTTGGTTTCCCTCCTGGTTTCTACTGGTTTCTTTTGGTTTACTCTTGGTTTCTCCTAATTTTTCCTAGTTTTCTCCTAGTTTCTCATAGTTTTCCTCCATGTTTCTCATAGTTTCTTTTAGTTGCACTTGGCTTTTCCTAGTATCTCTTATGGTTCTCCTAATTTGCCCTCCTGGTTTCTCATGGTTTCTCATAGTTTCCCATGGTTTTTCCTGGTTTCGCCTGGTTTCTCTTGGTTTCTCCTAGTTTGTCTCCTGGTTTCTATCAACGACATCATCATCATCAGCATCATCATCACCATTTTGGTGGACCTGGTCAGTATCTTGATGGATCTGTTTGGAAAGAGTTCGGCACTGGCCCTTAACTTTGATCATTCTGTTCTGTTGGCTGGTTCTGTACTCAACCAAGACTGTTCTCACTAGACCATGAGCATCAGGATAGGTCTGGACAACTCTACCAATCTTGAATGATCCTACCTTGTTGGGGGAATCCAACAGGAGGACAATGTTGTTCACCTCTAGGTTGTCTCCTGCATTCTTCCACTTTGGAAGTGATGTAGAGACTTTCTCAAAGTTTGCATGGTAAATTGACCACCAAGTTTTGAGGTTTTCTTGTATGGCAGAGCTTCTCTTGGTCAAGTTTGTTTCCTGGGCACCAGTTTGGTTTGTGAGGTTGTTGTTGTGGCCAAACAGCAGATCATTGGCGCAGATTGTGTTCCCAGGCTCCGGTGCTTTGATGAGTGGCCTTTCATTGATGATTGCGGATATCCTGTTAAATAGGGTTTCGTACTCCAAGTGACTTAACTTCTGTAGTCCTTCTGAGACTCTGAGAATGCGGAGTTGAGTCTTGACTTGCTTAACAAAGCATTCAACTCTGCCCATGTACCATGGTGCTTTTGGGACACCCGGTTTCCAAGTTACATCTGGGAACTGTTTATTAAGATCTGCCCCACCAGCAAATACAGTTCCTTCCTCATCAATTTGGTCAAGTCGACCGGCAGCAGTCAGGTTTGTACCAAGGTCAGAATAGACAGTATGAAACTGGCCAAATCTGGCTTTTAACCTATTTAGACCTGAGATTACAGCATCAGCACTGTAATTTTCTAGTGCAGTCACCCAGACAGCTCTACTATAACAACACGAGATGACAAGGCCCCACACTTTGCCCGTAGTTCTCTTCTTAACAGCGTCAAATGCTGTGAATGGTCCTAGGCAGTCCACAAGAATGTTNTCATTTCCTTAAAGATGAATTTAATGAGGTCCTTAAGGTCTCCAGCTGTGTCAGCTGTAAATCTGTCGGCATTCTTGTCGCGACCCATGACAGCTAGAGATCCAGCAGCTTTATCCCCAAAAGGGATACGTACCTGACAATAGGCCTCAAAGCTAGTTTGATTACCAAAACCATTCACAGGCACCAATATCCTACGAAGTGAAGCATCACTTGGTGCCAGTTTGAAGCTGTTGTAGAACTTGCTGATGTCCCCAAGGGCAATTTGTTGGGAAGTTCTAGCTTTAAGAAGGCAACCTCTCATATTCCCAATATTATTGCAACCTGAAACCTGGCACATATTCAAAGATAACCCCGAGCTGTCCCGAGCACTAGAATCAGTGACTAATCTCACGGGGGTGCTGAGGGAGGAGGGGTTCTCTACATAATTAAATGGGAGATAATGGATTGGGCTTCCAGCTGGGAAGTCAACATCAGTAACTTTTTTCCAGTATCCATTTTCCACATTTTTTGTGATTTCTGCATTTACTTTTTTGCAGAGATCAGGGTTCCTTGAGAGTTTCTCATTCAGTTTTTTCATACGCTGAAGTACATTGTTGTAGTTGTCCTTAAGAAGCTTGATCTTGGGGTCATATGCATATGTGACAACCCAGCATTGGTCAAGTGGGTCAAATTGGATACCATCTTTAAGAACTTGCTCCTCAGCTAACTTCTTTTTCAAAGTATGGTCATCAAAAACATCAGTGTCAGCATATTCAGCAGTAAGTTGGCGCCGAAAGTCTTCTTCAATTTGAGCCAGTACTGTCTTCTTCATGCTTAATTGGTAGCTGGAATCAGAAGCAAGGTCAAGATCAAGGTTGAGGTCAAGGTCATGGTCGGGAGCGGAGTCAATATCATGACAACCATTCAAGTCATTACAACCAACATCCATTTGGTGAACAACACATTTTTCAGATTGAGAAACAAGGTCAAGGTTGTGGTCAAGATTGAGGTCAAGGTCATGGTCAGGAGCGGATTCAAGATCATGAAAACCATTCAAACCATTGCAACCAACATCAATTTTGGAAACAACTTTTGCACTTGGGAGGTGGTCAATATTTTGAGGACTGCAGTCTTCAAAAAACTGTGCTTTATTTACTATGGGAGAAGGTTTATTTCTTCCCAGGAGCATGTACTTACCAGTGACAACTGACTGATAGAGAATCAAACATTCCCCCCCTTGTTTAAACTGGTCAATTTCTTTCGGGAAAAGTGATACGGAATTTGCTCCCAGCAACAAATTTGCCTCCCCCCCCTCCTTGTAATACCCAGGGGAGAAATATTTTTCCCAATGTTTCGGGACCTGGACTTGGCATGCAGCATCAATGCTTAACCTTGGGACCTGTATTGCATCCACTGACTCCAGACCACGACAAGTTCTCAGCTGAAAAGAATACAAATTAACATTTTGATGTACTTTACTAAAATCTTCTGTAAATCCACCAATGTGTAGATTTTTTACATTATCAGTAAGTTTTCCATGTACAGTTATATTTTCTGAACAGACACTGTCTGTGGCTCCACTGTCATACTGAATAGAAATTCTGATTGGCTTATTGGTTTTTGGGTCGATAATGACGGCTCTTTCAGACAACATTATAGAAGTACCAAAGTTGTACTTATTAGAAACCGGACGTTTAATAGCGCATGTTCTTACAGACACTTGACTGTTCAGTTTACTGTGCAGATTTTTTGCTGCATTGCAGTCACAAATATGCTTGTGCAATTTGATCCCATCACCATTTTTACATCCAGCTCTACAAGTGTATCTGAGATTGTCACAAGGACGTTTTTTGCAACCCGGATATAGACAAGTTGGGCAAAATTTTGCCTTCTTGATGAGTGACAAGGTATCACTTGAAAAATTCGCACCAGTTTTCATGCAGGCTGGGTGAAAAGGAAGGTGATTTGGTCCATTGCACAAGACACATTTAGTACTGCCTTGCTGCGGTACAGTTTGGATTACATTAATCCTAGATTGGTTAGGAACCTGTTTCCCTGTCATATTAGGAGCTGTAGATTCAAAAGCTGAAATTTTCAGAGCAGTTTCTCTTTCTTGCTTCAGAAATGAAAGTATGGTCTCCCATTCCTGTACACTGTTTTGTTTAGCTTTTGAATTACAGAGCCTAATATAATCCCGGGACATTAGTGGTGTAAACTTTGATTTGATCTTAGATACAGTTTGGAAACTAGCAACATGTTCAAGTACATTTGCACCAATAATGTCGCCAGAAATTTTTTCAATAAAATCTGAAAAAGCAATTATGCTTTTAGAATCTTGTGCAACTGCTGGGTACTTTTCAATACTTGTTATGATACGGAGGGCATGACGGTCAGTATTGCCCAGGCGTTCATCCAAACACTGAAAAATCCCATCTATACTTGCGCAATTTCTAACAATCTCAAGAATCTTTTGACAGTTGTTGAAACATTCAGTTTTAACAGCTCGGGTCTGAGCTGATGGGTCATTTCTGGAATTTTTTAAAATATCTAAAACTTCAGATTTAAACCGGAAGTAATCTTCTTCTTTTCCAGTGAAGGAAGGGAGTTTTGTATCCCGTAATTTCAACTTACAGTTTACAGTACCAAACTTTGCATGAATTTCTCTGCTAGGGTAAATTTAGTGTTGCTAGAATCTTCTTCTATGATAAGATTCAGATTGGCCGAGCAGAGTAGAGGTTCTGTGACTTCCGGGTCTATGAGGGCATCCTCAAAGGACTGGCCTGCTTCAACATTTTCTCGATTAGTGGTATGTCTCCACTTTGTTAAGAGTTTCTCCGCTGTTCTTCTTTCATTTTGACATCGGGAAATTTCATCCAGGGTTCTTCTATTCAGGGATTTTAACTCTTCTGGGTCATGGTTCAATTGGATATTTAGAATCTCCCAGTCTGCATCCTCCTGTCTTCCGATGATCTCGCATATATTCTTGCATTGGGCTTGATATGCAGATTGGGCGGCTATCTGGGATTCCCTAGTTCTTATCTTCTTTAAGATTAAAGGGAGGTTGGAAGGAAGGTTGGTGGTATCATCCTGATGGAGGAGAGTTTCTTCTATTTGTTTTCTTAAGGTATTGAGGGGTTCCAACTCAAAAGGTAGTATGCCTGAAATAACATTTTCGGATACATTAAAGGTGGCTAAGAAGTGGGAAATGGAGCTAGCCATTCTTGGAATCTAATATGTCTGCATATTTAACAGAATATGAGAACGCTGAAGGTCCCTTTAACTTATATTGTTCACTGTATGGATGATAGTTCTATCTATCTATCTATCCACTAGTGTGTGAGCTTAGTGCACTATCTATCTATCACAGTATACAGGCAGATACTTTAACACAGTGCACTATCTATCACAGTATACAAGTAAGTATACTGACATGGTTCCAAGGTAATTTGAAAGTTCCAACACCATTAGATTTAGAACTATGGTACTTTCCAACCACTTTCCACTCTGCTATTAGTACTGTTAGAGTTGGCACACTCTAAAAAGCTCACTGTGTGTAATGAATAATTTTAGAGTTGTATTTTAATTATTTACACTCTCTCTTTACACATTCAGCTCCAGAACGTACTAATAGTTCAGATAATACGGGTTACTACAAAGTGAGCCTTGCCAGGACTAACTTAAAAACAACTCAAATAAATCTTTACTTAAAAAGTAATACTATATGCAACGGAAAAAAAATCTCTACATAAACATGATTCTTCTTGTACCATGGATACATTCTATGGTATTTTGGAAGAATTTTTACCCCTGGTTGGCAGGTATATATCTGAAACCTTGTCTAGTCCAACCAAGAATGCAATACAGGTTGCTTCAAAAATATTAAGATCTCTTCTGCATATGCATGGTCCAACCAATAACGTACCTTCTTAATGCAGTGAATGCAGAGTTCTGGCTGTGTACATTATTCGTCTTCGGTTTTCGATTAGGCATGAATCAAAACCCGGAGAAAACTAAAATCTGAATTGAAACAAAATAGTTGGAATGAATGAAATTAACCTGAAAGGGCATACCAAATTGTTTGAGCATGTCTAGAGATGTTAACTTTTTAATTTTTTTTGAGAAATGATTGTTTTGTTATGAAAACGATGAAAAAAAAAAAAAACGAAATGATCATTTTAAAAAAGTTTGTTTTTTGTTGTTTGTTAACGATTGTTAACAACGACCCTTTGTCAATGATTTTTAATGAAGAGAGGAGAATGATTGTTAATGAAGAGAGGAGGAGAGAGGAAACCGCTATGAAAAAAAGTTTTAAAAACTATTGGTTTTTTAAAACAATCGTTTAAAAAACGATCGCTGATTGTTTTATAAAAACGATGGTTTTCAAAAAGGATTGTTATTTGTTTTATTAAAGTTTAAAACAAGTGGGTTGTTTTTAAAAACAATTTTTTTCCAAAAACAAAACTTTCTTTTCTGGAAACGATCGGAAAACGAAACAAAAAATTATCGTTTGTGAGTGTTTTTAAAAACAATTAACTCATCTATTGCAACTGTAATGAATCAACTTGCATATTGTACACCAAACAATTATATACACATAAAACGTAATGAAACAATATGAATTGGTAAACTTGTGATTATTGAGAACACATAGTTGAATATTTGACTCTATGGCGAATTATGAGCTGATAGAGATCACATGCAGAACTAACTCCCTCCTACATGATAGTGTAGCAGTTGAGCAAAACACGATAATCTTGCGATCTAAGAATATTTACCCTGATTCTCTGTTGTGTATAGTCTATTGTGAAATCTATTTTAAACCTGACGCTAAAATAAAGGGACCATGTATTCTGGGGTTCCCAGGGCGTTTACCTATGATTTTGGCTAGTTCAGGTGAGCTGATCAACCTGTACAGAAACTAGTCAGTTGTTTACGAACTTCCACACCAAGTAGTTAAGAAAGACAGAAGAATTGGTTAGAATCCAATCACTGCTCAAGTTCTCCATAATCTTCATATTGATATTCGTTTGATTTCTTTTAACCGTCTATGTCCGAACTTATTATTTTTCAAAATATTTTTTTTTTACTACAAACTACAAACAAGCTGTGTTCAATGTTTAACTATAGATATATTTACTTTTAATAGTAAAATCTACTAACTTTGCTTTGTTCCGGAGCGGTCGATTTTGGCCATTTTAAGATCCTGTGTTGACAAAGCGTTCGATATCGACCGTCACTATCTCTAAAACTATGCATTGTATGAAAAAATAAAAATATTTCTGTTCCTCAGGGAACATTTCTAAGATAAATTGAAAGTTTCAAAAAAATATTTTGAAAAATATTAAGTTCAGACATAGATGGTTAAATTTTTCTGGTTTGTTTTTGATCAAAATAAAAATCCCGGCAAAAACTTTTTTGCACTTATTAATACCCATTACAATGACACAAATAGATATTATTCTCCTTTCATAGGAAATAAATGAACAATATTTTACTGAGATTTTTATTAATAATCTTTTAAATAGGACAAAGAGATAGATCTTGAAGAGCATAATCATCCTGTATTCTCTTGTACACCCTGAAATAAACAGTACACTGTAAGTATGTACCGCACTGCACAGTACAAATTATACTATTCTGCACTGCACAGAACACATTATACAGTACTGTACAGCAATGTATACATTGCACTGTACTGCACTGCAAAATAGTACAAATTACATTGCAAAATACAAATTATACTGTACTAGACTGCACAGTAAAAGTACACTTTACTGCAATGCACAGTACAAAGTACACTTTTTGCACTGAAAAGTAGAAAGTATACATTTATGTTTACTTCATGACAGATTCTAATGAACTTAATTCTCATTGGGTTTGAGCTTTGTTTGGGACTTGTAAACATCCAGGCTTCTACATCATTTTCCAAAAACACAGTGAAATTATTTGCTAAAAGTTCCTTTGTATATTATGAGTATTTTGAAATAGGTAATCTCTTTAAAGAATGCTACTTTAACACAATAAACAAGAAAGTTTTCCTAAGAGATGAAAGAGACGAAGAATATTGATAAAAGAGCTTGGTATAATCAGATTAGTGGAATAGGATAGGAACATATCAGAATATACAATATATCTTATAGTGTTTTAATATATATATATATATATTGTTTGCTTAGAGCTGGGAACTTTTAAATTGGATAATCATTAACCTGGCATGCAAAGCTTAATCTCTTCATTTCACATAGATAGGATATTCCATAGAGTTAACATTATATAGATAGGTTATCACAGACAGAAATCAGTTTTCATATATAAAAATAACAGTTTATAATACAGTGGTAAGCGATTATTTATTTTAGTTTATTTTACAAGCTTTTTTCTAATTACAAATTAACAAGTAATCAAAGAGAGGCTTTTTAATCGACAGATTCTCTTTACTTCTATGTTTATGTGTATCCAATATCTATGCTGTTTAACAATTTGATATAAATTAAAATTGAAGTAGAAAGTCGTCTTCATTTGTTGATATATCGCCTACCACAGATAATTAACTATAAGAATTGTTCTTAGTTGTCGAAATTTCCTTTTTTTGAAATCTCTTTTTTAATATTTCTTGTTTAAATTTCTTAATTAATTGTTCTGTCTAAGATTTTTTTTCTATAACATAATCAATCTTTGAAATGTCTTTTTCCAATATATCCAATATATTATAAAATGTCCTATTTATAAAATGTTCATCAATAAAATATGACAATACCTAATTATCCCTCCAATTTGAGGTTTATCCACTATCCATGCTGTTAAACAACTTGATACAAATTAAAATTGAAATAGAAAGTCGTCTTCATTATTTGATATACTCGACATGCCCCATTCCCTACGATTTGAGTTTAAAAGCAATGTTAAAATTGTTGAAAACAAATTAAACCTTTGTAAAATCTATTTAACCACTGTTAAGATTGTGTTACCTTTTACATGAAATTTTCTCTCCTGGACCTAAAACATTATTTTTTAAGAAATTATCATTATAACCTGCATTCTATGAATAAAAGAAATTAATAGTTGCTTAACAAACTTAAATTTTTTTTTTGGATACAAAGGTTTACCTGTGATAGTGCATTCTGTTTCTAGGCTGCTCTCTTTGAAAATACGAACAATTGTTGTACTTTTTTCCCCCCTTAACAATAATAATAATAATAGTTGTACTTTTCTCCCCACTTAACAATTATACTATTAATTGTTGTACTTTTCTTCCTCCTAAACAATAATAATATTAATAAATGTACTTTTCTCCCCAATTAACAATCATAATATTAATTGTTGTACTTTTCTTCCCCCTTAACAATAATAATATTAATATTTGTTCTTTTCTCCCCAATTAACAATCATAATATTAATAGTGGTACTTTTCTTCCCCCTTAACAATACTAATATTAATGTACTGTACTGTACTGTATGAAGAGAAAATGTTTCCTGGAATAAGCAATGAAAATGTTTCAAGAAGAACTTTACAAAATGTAAAGTAAATCTTTTCCTCGTGTTGAAATCTATTAAGCAAACTTACCGGGCCAATTCTCCATTCTGTACATGAGTCATAATGTTTCCTTCAAGCTGTACAGTGCTGTTAGTTCTCCTTCCATCCCCTGGATGCAGTTTATATTTTTAGGTGTACACTGTACAAATGTTGTACAATGTACAATGTACACTGTACAACTGCACTACACTTGATACAATTTATACATTTAGGTGTACATGGTAGAGATGTCAACAATAGTGTAACGTAACGTAAAATGTACGTTTTTGTACATTACTTTACAATAATGTGTAACGTTTGTATATATTCTATATAACGTGAACATTAAACGTTAACGTCATAGGAGCTCATACCTAACCTTAAAGTTAAACATTAACGTTAGAGGAACATATCCCCAACCTTAGGGTTTTGTGGAAATGTATCGTTATTTTTCTAATATCTACAACTTTTTGACAATAACGTAAAGAAATGATTTGTTTCCATGGGGAGCTTGAAAGTCTAACGTTTGAAAAATTAATTGTGATTTGATTGAATATCGTAAGGAAAGGATTTCTATTTCGAAGTTCAACTTATAAAAAGTGTAACCTTGTATAACTGATAAATGCATTACTGTTTTAAAACGTTTTCCCTTATAGTATAATGAAAAATTCAACGTTGCAGAAATGGGTTATTATTTTAATAATCAGAAAACGAAAGCTTTTTTACAGAGTAAAATTTCAATAATGTAACGTATAACATTTAAAAAATGTAATTCTGTAAATCAAAACACCATATAACTTTTCTCTGAATACTAAATTGATTAGTCTAACATTAGATATATGTCTGATGAAAATGTTGTTCATGAAACGTTAGACTATGAGGGCTGAGTTTTAATTTCAAAAGTGTAACAATAATTCTAATGATTATAAAAGCAAAGACTTATGGTTTTTCATTTCAAGTTTAAAGAAAATGAGTTTATGCCAAAATCTCTAATTTTCATGTAATATATCTTTGCAACCCGATGTCGTAGACCATTAATATTGAAATATACAAGGTTTAAACCATCGGGTTGGACAGATATAGGGATAAGTAAATTTGAAAAAAAATAAAATCTTATAATGTTTCTTGGACATTGAAAGTTTTTGATTTACCAATGTTTGATGAAACCCACTAATACTCTGGAAAAAGAAGACGACATTAAGACATTTTACATATGCATTTTCTGTAATAATGCAAATGATTTACTAATTGCAAAAAAATCAAATTATTAAGTGGAACGGGTCTATGAACAAACACAATTGCTGGGTTTCATGTTTATTTTACCACTTAAAATCAAACTTCAGTTGACGTGGTTCATGTTTTAGGTTGAAATATTTAGATATGTAGATACTTACTAAAATGCAACAATATTTTATCAAATGGAAAATGCGTTTTATGTTTTATTCATCAATAGATTTTTATGAAACTTTAGAATAGAAAAAAATGATTTTTTACTTGATTTCTTTTTAAAACGAAAAAAAGTAAAATAATTTTATTTCCCGTTGTTTGTGTTAGAAAAAAATTTAGCACTTGTCTTACTAAATTTTATATTTTTTAACCCCAAACATGAACTCTGAAAACATTTCCCTTGTGGTTTGTAAACTAAAGCTAATGCCGCATTTTTAATCACTTTGTAAGTAACATAAAAAAAAAACACAAAATAACTAAAAACTAAAAATTCGCCACAAATTATAATTTTCTAATTTCTACATCTTTGCAAGCTGGTGTTGTAGACTTTTGATATTTCAAGCTATGAATTCTGTTAGATAAGAAATGAATTGAGTTGTTCACAAACTTATATTTCTAATTCCTATATCTTTGCTACCCAATGTTGTAGACCTTAGATATTTTAAACTATGAATTCTGCATTGAGTAAAAAAAAAGAAAAAATTAACCCTAAACTAATCTAAAATAATTTAGAACTACTGTTCCACATACAAAAGTGGTTTGCCTTGCCGAATTTTAACTCATTTTATGAAGTGTTCCAAAACATGTCTATTTTTTAAGCTTGTGTTTTCCTAGCTTGTAAATGTATACTGGACATTAAGGGTGATTGATTTGTGACTTTTTTTAGAACTCAGCCAGCCACCCACCTGAGGTCGCTGCATTTTAAATTAATAAAAATATTGCAATAAAAAAAATTTCAAAATCGTCCATAGGGTTGCGAATTGACAAATTGGAGAAATCGCCCCAAGATCTAAAAAAATATTTCAAAAAATAAATATGATACATCATTTTTTTGGAAATTTCATGCTGAATTCAGATTTAAACTTATTAATGTTTTTGATTAGTTTTTTAGCTCTGACTCACTCAATTTTCAATTTTTAAAAACGCTTTTCAGATTTTAATTTAGCATTGAATTTCCAAGAAAATAATGTAAAACATGAAAATAAAAAATAAATTTTTTTTGTGACCTTACGATGAAAACGCAGCGACTTCCAGTGGGCGGTTGGCTCTATTCCAATATTGACTAACCCTACTGGACATGCCACTCCAAAAATGGAAGGTCACTTGAAATTACGCCTGTAGCCCCTTAAAGACACACTTTGAGAAGTGTATATTGTTAGAAATATTAAGGCTTGAACATTTCAATACAATGCAATGTATAGAACATTTTTTCATATCTTTCTTAAAATCGAAACAAATAAACAGTTTTGATTGTCAGTTGTACCAAAAAAGTTTTCACTATAACGTTTTGATAAATCGTAACATAAGAAAAGGTGCATTTTAGTAAAATTTCTAAACATAATTGAAAGAGTTTATATTGGAAAAGTTAAGATAAAACGTAACGTTAACAAAAAATATTCTTTGCACTGAAATGAATTGTAACGTACAGAACTATGCCCCAATGATGTTTTCTTAAAGCAAACCATTTGTCATCTTTTAGATCTTAAACCAAGTGAAAATGTAACGTAAGGTCTCTGAAAATATTTACCTTGCATGAAAGTGGAACATTAAAAAATTGTGGTTTTATTACATAAGCTTTAACGCAACGTTGGGAAAGCTTTTAAAGCGGGAAATGCAAAAGCGTAACAGAGCTTTCTGTTTTTTCACTAACATTTACTAAAGCTTAACGTTGTATAATATATTCAAGTGCAGAAAATTCATTACGTAACATTACTCTATGTTATAAATTTCATTATGTGCAACATAACGTTTCAAACGTTAATACTTTTGATGAACACTATCGTAACGAAAGCTAAAATCTAGAAAAATCAAAACGTTGACATTTTTATTACATGGGGTTGTTAATCGTTTTTAAAAATGATCGTTTAAAATCGTTTTTTGTTTTATTTTTTGATTGTGTTTAAAAACTTTCAGAAAATAAATACAATTGTTAAAAAAACAATTGTTTTTCAAAAAAAAAATTAAATGCAACTTTATTGGATGTCGAGTTATATGAAGGTAAAAAGTTGTGGGGGAGCTAAAACTTTTTGAAATTCTTTTTTAAAACTGCTCAATGATATTAATACATATGACCTTCAGCCTAGGGATGTTAACATCTTCAGTTTTTTGAAAAACCATTGTTTTGTTTTGAAAACTACAACAAAATATTAAAAAACGAAAACGATCGTTTTCAAAAACTATTAATTTATATAAAGTTTGTTCTTAAAGTATTTGTTTTTAAGGTTTGTTTTTAAAAACGATCATTTTTCAAAACGATCATTTATAAAAACGATCATTTTTCAAAACAATCGTTTTTATAAAACTCTTTGTTTCAATAATGGTGGTTAACACAGAACCTTCGTTTTTAAGAAAATATCAACTTTTTTGTTAACCAAGGAACTTCATTAATGATCATTAAGGAAGCAATGAGCTTTATAAAAAGGATCATTTTGAAAAAAGATCATTTTTAACACAATCGTTTTGAAAAAGACCATTTAAAATAACAATAGTTTCGTTTTCATTTTTGTTTCGTTTTCATAATGAAATTTGATCGTTTTAAAAAAGTGATAATGTTAATATCCCTAGGCGTACAGTATAAATACTATGCACATGTATGTACACTGTACGTACAGGATGAGTCAAAAAAAGTGTGATTTGCGGTGCCTAGTGCAAAAGTGTAACTTTTTTGTGCAAATCTTCTGTATGGTGTTTTTTTAATATTTTTTGAAAATTAGTATTTATTTTAGTACTTCAATGGCACAAAAAAAATTCAGAAAAACAAAAATGTGAAAATAAATTGTTTCTATCGAAATCTAAAATTTTAAAAATATTGAATCACAGAATCTCAGAAAATTTGCAACATTATAATAAGAAAATTTGCCATTTTCAGTTCTGGTATATTTTTTAAGGATTAAATGGTTTTTCAATGGTTCTCAAGGTTTCAACTGAACAGCGTACATTTTTTACTTTAGAATATGCTAAGAAGATAGGAACTAGAGAATTTAAATAACTATTCCATAAAAATTAGCTCAGAACTGAAAATTGTGAATTTTCTTATTACAATTTTGCCAATTTTGTGTGATTCTGTGATTCAATCTTAATAAAATTTTAGATTTAGAGAGAAATAGTATGAATGCACATTTTTGCTTTGCTGAACTTTTGATTTTGAGAGAAAAAAAAAATTCGTGGATTTTCTTTTGGACCATTGGAGTACCAAAAAAAATTAAAAATTTTCAAAAAATATTGAAAAGACACCATACAGGAGAGTTGCACAAAAAAAGGTACAATTTTGCACCAGACGCCGCAAATCACACTTTTTACTCACCCTGTATATAAACTGTACACTGTACACTGTACACTGTATTTAGTCCTTCTCCTAAACCCTGGTCGGTATAAAATATCGAAAATATATTATTTATATATTGAAAAGCCCTTAAATATGGCTGTAATACTAATAACGTATGTGTCACATGTTTATATGTGTCAAAATTACAAATAAATATTTATCAACATTTTTCCAACATAGTTTAACTTTTAAAAAACCACCCTAGTTCCCTAACCATTATAGTTATAAAGGACTAATTGTTTTTAATGAACTGTTCTTAATAAGTTAAGATATTTATCACACTTCCTTTTCTTGTATTGTACATCTTAAACAAACATTTTATATCTTGATATCCAAAATGTGCACTTTTTAATTTTGAGAATAAATTTTGGATCTTTAAATTAGAGTTATCACTGCAAGGTATTACCATGAGATATAAAAAAACTAGAATTATATAGAAAAAACTTGAATTATTTAGAAAAAAAACTAGAATTATGTAATGAAAACTAGAATTATATAGAAAAAAATTGAATCATATAGAAAAAAACTAGAATTTTATAGAAAAAACTAGAATTATATAGAAAAAAAAGAATTATATAGAAAAAAGTAGAAATATATAGAAAAAAATTGAATTATATAGAAAAACTAGAATTATATAAAAAAAAAAATAACTAGAATGTAAAATGTTACCTGTAATCTCAACAAAGGGTTCTCCAAGACTAAAATTGAAATTTTAGATTGTGTTTAACCATAAAAAGAAACTCAAAAAGAAAGGGCTATGGTGAGAAATTAATCACCCCCTCCCCCTCCACCATATAGGGTTAGAAAGATTCTTTATTCTAGTTATTCTTCATTAAAAACTATATTGAAGTCTTAAAGCATGCAATCTTTGCAACCTAAAGAAAATTAGTTGTTTACTGTCTTTTTACAAAGATTATAATCAGACTTATGTACTTTTCTATGGAATAATTACGCTATAAAATGTACTGCTTCAAGAATTGATTAAACTTAGAAATTTATTTATAAAAAGTGATACATTTCACAGATGGACATTTTATAGATACAAAAGCATAGATAGGACGTTGTACAGATAAGACATTTTATAGACAGAACATTTCATAAAAAGAGCAGATTTTTCATTGACAGAAAAGCATTTTTTTAAAGTCAATTCTTCTATTTTAATTGAGCATTTTCTCTTTATTTGCATTCAAAAAACAAAAACAAAAAAATTTTGTGGATTTAAAAAAAGTCATGAATTTTCAAAATTTAATGAAAATCGAATTTCATTCGAGGCTAGTTTTTAAAATTTTGATCTTTCTTTCTGCCTTTTTGATGTTTTTTGGATACGAACAAACAGACGCCCAGACAGAGACATGTCGACAGACAAGCAATTTATGTATAAAATTGTGCTGAAAAACATTTAAGCTAAACAGAAAATCAAATTTTGAATAATTTAAGCCTGAAACATTGCATGAAAATTAAGGGTTATTTTTTCAAATATTACTTTAAATCTATCCAACCCAAAGAGAAATCAAAGTGACTGGCAAAATTCCTACCAAGGTATTAATTAATTCCTTTCTATTCTAATCTCTGTTCTGTGATCCTACCTGAAAACAAGTTCACATTTCTTCAATGCTGTGGAGGTCTCAATCTACAGATTTAATAAAGAGAACTATTTTAACATCGAAAACTATTATCTATTGTGATTTAAAAAATGTTTCTGCTTAGATAAATCATAAATAAAAAATATCTATAATGTTTTCTGCAGTATTGATTTTCTGAAAGATACTTACTTTTGGTAATTTTCTAAACTCTCAAAGTAAATAAATAAGTTGTAACTGGTTGAGCTGTTATATTTTAAACTGGTTGAACTGGTTTACCTAGAACTGGTTGAACTGGAAGTGGCTGAGCGGGTTTTCTTTTCGCGAAATTGCTAAAATTTTGTTTCAATATTTTTGGGAAAAAATAATTCCTTGAAAAACAATAAGTGTTAAAGCTGCAACAATTAACTATGCTAAAAAAATTGTGGAATTCTCTGCTTTGATAGCTCAATATTTGAAGTTTTATTATTTCACATTAATAATTTCTCTTCCTATATATACTTTAATAAATGTTGAATTATATTTTATCGAAATTTTCGCATTTTTTTGTCAACAATTTTTCTTAACAAACAGATTTTTCCTTTTTGCTTCAAACCCTAGCTTGAACTGATTAAGGTGGTTTACCTTGATCTGGAATTGAGCTAGGTAAGCTGGTTTAACTTGAACTGGTTGAACTGGTTTACCTTGATCTAGTTGAACTTGTTTACCTTGAATTGGTTAAGCTGTTGTATCTTGAATTGCTTGAGCTAGTTAAGCTGGTTTACCTTGAATTAGTTGAGCTAGTTAAACTGGTTTACCTTGAATTGGTTGAGCTGGTTCACAAATGAAAAAACAATAATTGGTTTCATAACATCCTCACCCATCAACATAAAGGAAGAAACTCCTGCAAAATATTATTCAGGGTTAAAATATTTGAAATGTTGATTTAAGATTCCACTTATTAGGCTATTAAGGTTTAACCGTGTTTTTGTTTAGTAAAAGTAAAAATTCAAAAATTCAAAAGTTTAAATATTTTTATGTAACTAATCTGTGACAGAATTTATAGATAATTGAGAGATGTTACTGTGAACTACCACCAGTTTAAAAAACTAAATTGTATTTACCTAAAGTTCCCATAAATTCAGCTAAATTGTTTTTCATAAAGCTCCCATAAATTCAACTAAATTGTATTTAACTACAGCTCCAATAAATTCAACTAAATTGTATTTACATAAAGCTCCGATCAATTCAACTAAATTGTATTTACCTAAATTTCCCATAAATTCAACTAAATTGTATTTTTACCTAAAGTTCCCATAAATTCAACTAAATTGTATTTACCTAGAGTTCCCATAAATTTGACTAAATTGTACTTACCGCTCCCATAAATTCAACAAAATTGTATTTACCTAAAGCTCCCATAAATTCAGCTAAATTGTATTTACCTAAAGTTCCCATAAATTCAGCTAAATTGTACTTACCGCTCCCATAAATTCAACTAAATTGTATTTATCTAAAACTCCCATAAATTGAACTAAATTTTATTTACCTAGAGCTCCCATAAACTCAGCTAAATTGTATTTACCTAAAGTTTCAATAAACTCAACAAAATCGTATTTTGCTACAGCTTCAAAAAATTCAACTAAATTGAAATTACCTAGAGCTCCCATAAATTCAACAAAATTTTCTGAAGATTCTAACTCCCATGTTCCAAGAATCTAATAGATAAATATAAATAATGAATTAAATATCTTATATTAGGGGCACACAACAGCTTAAAATATATTTTATATCATATAGAATAATTTATTTCTATGCAAATATACAGTATAATAGTTCTTTTAATGGTATAAGAAGCAGATTAACAGATTATAAATAGGGATAGGCATTGGTTCTAAAGCAAAGGAAGAACTGCTGTTTGTTTTTCGTTTTTTTTTCTCAAAACTCTTTACTTAAACCTGTTTATAATTGTCAGGGGTGCCGAGCAGAGTGAATTCACTCTCTTGGTGTTCTAGAACATTCTTAAGGCCAGGCATTCTATATATTTAAGCTGAAAAAAGGTTTTTACAAAAGGTTGTGAAAAACACAATAAATCATACATTTTTAGAAATAATATCTTAAAAAATGATAAAACAGTTTTAACCAGGTACAGTGTGTAAAACAATTGCGAATATTTTAGAAGCTTTTCAAAATTTCTTTGGAAAATTTAGGCAGTCATCTTTCTTGTGTCCAGGGTTTTCAAAAAAACCAAAAATTGGAAGAGGGTAAAAGCAGAGAATTAGTTTGGCAAAGAAAAATAGGCAATGAAAGGACTTAGAAAGCTGGTGTTAAGCACGCTTTTAGGCCTACAAGTTTTAGTAAGATTCAAATATTTATGTGTGAATTAATGCTATTACTTAAAGCTATTACAAATTTGTGGTAAAAGAATTCATAGTATTATCAAAGGTTTCAAAGATAAAGAGATTAGAAAATTATTGTTAGTAGTGTCAGTAAGTAATATGTTAATTTTTAAATAATCATTAAACAGACATGAGGAGAAAGGGGAATATTCTAACTTTATTTGTATAACAATTTTGTTTAACAATAAAAAGGAATAATAATAATAATGATAAGTGTGAAATCCTTTTTAGAACATAAAAATAACTTTGTTATTAGGGCAGGTGCAAGTTCCATACTAAGCAGTTAGTTCTATATCATTTACATCAGTTGCATGAGCCCCTCCCCCTTCCCTATCCCCTCCCCTCTCCCCTCTCCCCTGCCCCCTCCTCTTTCCCTACACCATGAAACACATGCCATCATAGCCCCAACCAAATTTTTGTTTAGTTAGAGGGTTTTGGTAAAACTTCAATTTGACTTTTTAACAAAATTAAACTCATAAATATTAAGATTTTGTACAAGGTTACAAGGTGCGTATTTATTTATTTATAAAAAATAATTGCATCTTTGTCAATGCTAGATCTGTGTATTAAAAATAGCTATGTTAATGCTAGATCTGTGTATTAAAATAGCTATATAAACTAAACTATAAACTATAAATAAACCCTGATTATTTACCCNGCTGAATCTGTGTATTGAAACATTTATGTTAATGCTGGATCTTTGTATTGAAACATTTATGTTAATGCTAGATCTGTGTATTGAAACATGTATGTTTGATGCTAGATCTTTGTATAGAAACATCTATGTTAATGCTAGATCTTTGTATTAAAACATTTATGTTAATGATAGATCTTTGTAATGAAACATCTATGTTAATGTTAGATCTGTGTATTAAAACATTTATGTTAATGCTAGATATTTGGATTGAAACATTTATTTTAATGCTAAATCTTTGTATTGAAACATCTATGTTAATGCTAGATCTGTGTATTGAAACATCTATGTTAATGATAGATCTTTGGATTGAAACATTTATGTTAATGTAAATCTTTGTGTTGAAACATCTATGTTAATGTTAGATCTTTTGATTGAAACATCTATGTTAATGCTAGATCTTTCTATTGAAACATTTATGTTAATAATAAATCTATATATTGAAACATCTAGAGATCTGTGTATTGAAACATCTATGTTAATGCCAGAATTTTGTATTGAAACATATATGTTAATGCTAGGTCTGTGTATTTAAATGTCTATGTTAATAGTAGATCTGTGTATTGATACATCTATGTTAAAGATACATTTATTGAAACCTCTTTTTCCATACTAGATCTGTATATTGAAACCTCTATGTCAATACTAGATCTGTGTATTGAAATATCTATGTCACTGCTAGATGTTTGTAGTGAAAAATTTATATTAATGCTAAATCTTTGTATTGAAACATCTATTTCAAAACTAGATCTGTGTATTGAAACCTCTATTTCAATACCAGATTTATGTATTGAAATATCTACGTCAATACCAGATCTGTGAATTGAAATATCTATTTTAATGATAGATCTGTATATTTAAACATCTATGTTAATGCTAGATCTTTGTATTAAAACATCTTTGTTAATGATAGATCTTTGTATTGAAACATTTATGTTAATACTAAATCTATATATTGAAACATCTAGAGATCTGTGTATTGAAACATCTATATTAATGATAGATCTTTGAATCTATGTCAAATTGTTAATGTTAGATCTTTGTATTAAAAAATCTACGTTAATAATATTTCTATTAATTGGAATAACTATGTTAATGCTAAATCTGTGTATTGAAACATTTAAGTTAATAATGATCTAATATTTTGTAGGTTAGAAAAAACAAGTTTTGATGATTCTGTTAAGTTTCCAGATTTAACTCTAAATTAACTATTTCTATATTATAGGCCATGATATCTGAAGCCATCAAAAATTAAAAGAAGTGTGGAGCAAATCCTGGATAAAGTTCATTCTGACAATCATGAAGTATCAAACTTAATACTTAAAGCAACATGAAAAATATGTGAAGAAAAACAAGAAAATTATACTTTTTTCAAGATTCAAACCATGTTAAATCTTTACAGTAAATTTGTAATTATTAATATTTAGATTTATATTACAGTTTTAATAATTTGAGATTAATGATGTACAAAAAAGTGTAAAAAGTGGAGACATCTATAGACGAATTCTTAAATTATGTTTCCGTAAAGGTTCGCTTTCCGGTTTTGCGCATTTTTAGTTTTTAAAACTCCTTGATCATATTTAGAACAGAGAGCAAAAAAATAAATATGCGTCAATTATACTAAACAATTAATTTAGAAAATAAAAATGAAGAAAAAAATATAAATATGGAATATTATTTAATAAAAGGATACTATGAAGAGACTTAATAGAGAACATCATAAGAAAATTGATAAAAGGTGAAAAAGAATACATGATTAGCTTAACCCACCCCAATTTCCACTCAAACATTTAAACAGTTTGTTTTGAATCTTCATGACAAAATAAATCTTTAAAGAATAATAATTTCTTTTAAAGTTCTTCTAACATATTATGATCTGAGTTTTTTCCTTTTATTCATTTCACAACCCATTTTTAATAAGAAGCTTTTCTGTTTTGTTTAATTCTATTGATAAAAAAAATTTTAATATTGATTAAGAGTGTTTATTTCTTTCTAACCCTCCGTTGTAAATTTTGGATTTTAGTTGACTGGATGGGGAGGGAGGCGGCAAAATTCTGTTTTTGGTTTACCGGAGGGAGAAGAGTCCCTATTTTAGGGGGGATTTTCGTTTATTTTAGTTTTTGAGTTAAAGGATAAGTTTTTTAACCTTATTGAGCCCAATAAGATTAAAATCATTCAAACGACAACTAGATTATTTCTGTTATGATCCTAATATCAAATAATACAATTTCAGTACTTGAAATAAAAAAAAAATAATACAGTGCACATTTGGACAGGAGTACAGAGTTTGATATATTATACATGGTATAACATGGTGTCCCAATAAAGATACACAGAAGACAGACCACAATTTAAAAAGCTCATTAGACAAATAAATACAATCATTTATAGATTCATACATTGATTCATTATTCATTATTTATTTCACATTGTTTACTGGGAGACCATGTACCGGTGTACACTTACAGAGTTGTTAACCATTAACTTTAAGACCTCTGTATAATGTCGTCTTCAACATGAAATCTCCTCTCGGAGAAAGCCAAACCAAATTTTCAGCCCGCATTCCCTTTGTACTCCATCTCACAGAGCTTAAAACATTTTCGTTATTGTGAAATCATTAAAGTTAAGCAAGAATATTTTCATATGAAGCATTAGTGAATTTTGTTAAATATTCAACTGTAATTTTTCAGAAGTTTAAAAACGTATTTCAATACTGATCAAAAATAAGTCTCCCCCTATCACAACTAAATACATTGTAAGATTTTTTTCTATTAATAATGTTCATTATAACATTGTACAAGTAACCATGATCTATAATTTATGTTATTTTTAGGAAATAAAGCTTTTGTTATCGATTTTCTTGAGTTGGGGTTACTCTGTTGTGTGTGTATTTGCAGCCTACCGGGAAATAATTGTCCGGGGAAAATACACATCCCCCACCAGAATCCTGACTGGCCAATTACTCCAATTTGTCTAGTGTGTTGCTGTTATCCATCAACAAAAGTATATTTAAGAGGAATTACAGTAGAATTTAAAGGGTTAAAGTACTAGTACAGGGTACAGGTCAGATGACATGGTAGTATCACATAAATTTCCCTGGCAGAGGATAATTGAATTGGCTTAAACTGTCCATTTTGCCATACAGTATGTACTTGTACTGTACAGCTTGC
>NW_019398166.1:0-16387 GCF_000591075.1 Eurytemora carolleeae
TCTTTATTTGCTTAATAAATACGAGATTTAAACACATGCTTTTTAATTACTTTTACTTACTTTTCGCTGAAATATACAAAATGAATTATAAGATTTCTACAAGGGTAGAAAACTTTATCAAAAACGAATAAGTACTTTTATTTTAAGAAAGAAACTTTCCTTATATTCCAATTTGATAATATATAAAACTTGTTAACCTGATGTTGTTTTACACCTTTCATATTTCGTGAAATGAATTCTACTTGATGATCCATGTGGATGGATTAAATGATTAAATAAATATCAAAGATGTACAGTACACCATCTGGTAAATTTTACTCGGGTTTTAGTATTTGAATTTGGAAAATAAATCTCTTGAGATTGTGAGAGAGATGTAAAATAACTCTTTTGATTGTCTTAGAGATGGAAAATAACTCTTCTGATTGTGCTCAAGATGGAAAATAACTCTTCTGATTGTACTTGAGATGGAAATAACTCTTCTGATTGTGCTCGAGTCTGATTGTGCTAGAGATGGAAAATAACTCTTCTGATTGTGCTCGAGATGGAAAATAACTCTTCTGATAGTGCTAGAGATGGAAAATAACTCTTCTGATTGTACTAGAGATGGAAATAACTCTTCTGAGTGTACTAGAGATGTAAAATAAATCTTCTGCTTGTGCTCGAGATGGAAAATAACTCTTCTGATTGTGCTAGAGATGGAAAATAACTCTTCTGATTGTGCTCAAGATGGAAAATAACTCGTCTGATTGTGCTAGAGATGGAAAATAACTCTTCTGCTTGTGCTCAAGATGGAAAATAACTCTTTTGATTGTGCTAGAGATGGAAATTAACTCTTCTGATTGTGCTCAAGATGGAAAATAACTCTTCTGATTGTGCTAGAGATGGAAAATAACTCTTCTGATTGTGCTCGAGATGGAAAATAACTCTCCTGATTGTGCTCAAGATGTAAAATAACTCTCCTGATTGTGCTCAAGATGTAAAATAACTCTTCTGCTTGTGCTCCAGACATAAATAACTCTTCTGATTGTGCTCGAGATAGAAAATAACTCTCCTGATTGTGCTCAAGATGTAAAATAACTCTCCCGATTGTGCTCAAGATGTAAAATAACTCTTCTGATTGTGCTAGAGATGTAAAATAACTCTTCTGCTTGTGCTCGAGATGTAAAATAACTCTTCTGATTGTGCTCGATATGGAAAATAACTCTTCTGATTGTGATCCAATATCTCATGAATCACACTCTCCCATCTCAACTCTTGGCAAAATCATGGGGAGAGGGGGGGGGGAAGGAAAACACCCCCTCCCAATCTATATTAGACAAAAATAGCCCAATCGGGACAGGAATAAACAGAGAGTGGTAGTTGTTTTCTTATGTTAACTTGTAACTTTTCTTGATAAAAAAAAACTATTTCACCGGTTTCTAATTTTATGGAAAAAAGGTAAATTAAATATTTTTTTTATCTAGGGGCCTCCAGTATATCATTAATCCTCCCCCCCTAGGCAACCCTTTTAGTGTTAGCCCCTGTGCCCCTGTTGCTTACTGTATAAAGCTGAAAGAGAATGTATAAAATATTTGAAATATGGTTGGATGGTTGCTTCAGCCTTGCTTCTACGGGTTTATACTCGATTGTAAACCTTTTACAGTTCATTATAAACAGGATATATCAAATATACAGAAACCTTTTCATAAACAGGGCTTCAGGCAGTACCACCCAGGCCAGACAAGCCAAAAGTGCAATGACTTGAGGTTGAAGAATTCAAATGGAACATTGCTGCAAAGGGAGTTTCTGGTTAGACATGGATAGTTGAACTGAGAATGCAGTATGGTAAGGAAATATTTTAGAAACCATCTGCGACCTATAAGAAGTTTGTACGGTGTTATACTCATTTAATTCAACCATTATAGTCCTCTTGGATTGGATCTAAACAAGTTCTCTAAAATACTAAATTCTCAGTTCAACTATCATGTCTAGCCAGACACTCCATTTACGGGGATGGTTATGAAACAAGGAATAAAGTGCATTACTAGCTTTCTATTTTCTATTTAAAGGGACAGTTGGCGTATTTTCAAGTGACAGTTAATTTGTATAGCTCACTACCTTTCAACCCTTTTCTGATCAAGAATTTGTATTTGTTTAGATGAAAATAGTTTATTTGGTGTTAGGTACTTTCCCTTAGGCATTTTCCCAAGGGCGACTTCCCAAGTAACGATTTTCCAATTAGGTTAGGCCCTCTGAGGCGTTGCAGGCTACAATGGGGGCCGATCGCTGCGGCTAGGATGGGTTAGGGGGGCAATCACCGAGGCTAGATCAGGCCGGGGGCCAAGCGCTGCGGCTATGAAAGACTTGGCAAGTTGCCGCTTAAGAAATTGCACATTTGGGAAGTTGCCACTTAGGAAAATACCCTTGGGAAGTTGGCATTTGGGAAAAATCCTATGGGAAAGTACCTAACATTGTTTATTTTCACTGATATTAGGTCTACATGTCCCTTTAATAAAATTTAAAACAAGGAAATTTTCAGTGAAAATGTCCAAGTTTGTAATGCACGTGTTCAAACCTCCTTTGTCCTAAATCAGAACTTTTAATGTTACATTAAATCTTATTGATTATGAAATTGTTGGAAATAAAAATTTTTGTTTCAAAGTTAAACCTGTGAAGGTCATTGAACCGCAAGAAAACCTGATACTTTGTTTAAATTTCTTTTCTATAAACGATTTGAGCTCTCTACCACGCACCTCTGCGCCCCTGTAGTAAAAGTAAATTGAACCTTTAGGAAGCATAAAGTCTGACCCTGTCAACCTTGTTGAATCGGCTATAGTACTGTCCATCGAGCTAGGTACAGTACAATGGGATCGGAAAGGTTGACCAGGCTCGGGAATTCAAATGTACTACGGCTGCCCGTTCTACAGGTTCTTTGGAATATAAGGGAGAAGAAATCGACCCGCTCTACCATATGATTATACATACTTTGCAGACTGTACTACATTTAAAAACGAGTTTTTAAAGGTTGTTTTTTAATTTTTCAAATGTGTTTTTTACTTAACCATATTAAATAAAAATGATTTGTTACATTATAAAAAAATACGTTTGTTTTGCCAATATTTTTTGCATTCCAAAACATGTATTTGTTTGGCTTTATTCAGCCTAATGTTTCCCTGTTAAATGTACACAATAACCTATTCTGAATATATGTACGCGGTGTAATTTTACATCAAACACTAAAGGAAAGCGTCTTTCTTATTCAAATGAGGTGCTGCCTGCAAAGCATGTATAAAAACCAACTATAAAATTAAATCTATCACTGGCTTAAATCTCTAATTTTTAATTGAAATATCTTTGCAATCTTATGGTGCTTGAAATATCAAAATCTACGACATCAGGTTACAAATTTATAAGGATTACACAAATTTACTTTAAAGATTTTATGGAAGAAAACACTATTTTCATTTTAGTTGAGAATATTTTGGACTATTGTATAATTAATGAAACCACTTAGATGTTTTCCCTTAAGATTAGTGATGAATTAATAAGATGTTTTAGGGGAATAAAGAATATGTTATTTGATGGATTAAATGGACTCTACTTTTAATGAAATGTAATGTCAATACGACGTACAAGGGAGGGAAAATGAACACTGTATGAAGTTACGAAGTGTGACGCTGTTCAATGAACATCCATTCAGACATGTTGAACTCCAGTTAGTTTAGCGTAATACTATTAATCTGGACATGTTGAACTCCAGTTAGTTTAGTTTGGTAACATTAATCTGGACATGTTGAATTCTAGTTATTTTAGCGTGGTAACAATAATCCAATCCGGACATGTTGAACTCCAGTTAGTTTAGTGTGGTAACATTAATCCGGACATATAAAACTCTGCTTAGGATATCGTTTTAAATCAGGCATTGCTCTCTTTGCATGGAGGGTCACTTGAAATTACGCTTACAGTCCCTTTAATTTGATACCTGATATAAATGATATGAGTTTGCATGTGTTCACCCCTATTCTCTGAGATTAGATAAATATCTAATAGGATGGGACGGGAAATAAAAGCTACATCATGCAAGGAGAAAAAAAGAAAAATAGAAAATTCGAAATTCTTTAATTCTAATCTGAGTTATTTTATTCAGTCTAAGGAAATATATTTTTTTTCAATTTTAACATTTTGTAAAATTTTATGACATTGTTTTTATTATTTTATTCGTATGAAGTTATTTTACACAATTTTTTTTTTTTTTTTTTTTTTTTTTTTTTTTTTTGGGGGGGGGGGTAGGGTATTTTTAGATTTTGACAAAAACCATATTTGAATTATTTGTTTGTCATCTGTGCCAGACTTAATGTTTGCGTAGAAGCATAAAAACCGAAAAAACTAAAATGATTTGGGTCAATTCGGTAGATGTTCCTGTCACATACGCATGATTATTAAAGTCACATAAATCTTTATTTGCTTTGTCATTATCCTAAACTCTGAGCTATCCTTTAGGTCACGCATGAAGAGTATTGGTTTGTGTTCGTGTCTGTGTTAGTAATTAGTAAGCAGAGGATTCATGTTTTTTTTTTGCTTAAATTAGGAAAATGAAAAAGAAGAAAAAAAGGAAAAACAAATAATTTTTCATAGACTTCAAGGTTGGAAAAAGTCTATTTAAATCGTGTGAAGATCTGGTGGAGTATAGATAAGAATATATGTCTGGTGGAGTATAGACAAGAATATATGTCTGGTGAAGGATAGACAAGAATATATGTCTGGTGGAGTATAGACAAGGATATATGTCTGGTGGAGTTTAGACAAGGATATATGTCTGGTGGAGTATAGACAAGAATATATGTCTGGTGGAGTATAGACAAGAATATATGCCTGGTGGAGTATAGACAAGAATATATGTCTGGTGGAGTATAGACAAAGAATATATATGTCCGGTGGAATGATTAACATGAAATGTGTCTATAAAAGTGTCCTAAGTAGAGAGACTAATGTATGTTCGTGTCTACTTCAAGTATATAAGATTCTAATCAGTACTTCATGAATAAGTGATGGTACGTTAAAGTTTTCCATTAGGGATAGATAGATAGATAGCTAGATAGATAGATAGATAGATAGATAGATAGATAGATAGATAGATAGATAGATAGATAGATAGATAGATAGATAGATAGATAGATAGATAGATAGATAGATAGATAGATAGANGGGGGGTCAAATTGACCCCCCCCCAAGCAGGAATAGGGTTAAATCTCAATGAAGAACTACTGAGAAAAACAAAAAAAGTATTAAACTTCTTAAATATAGCCGGATACATTTCTTTTCTAATATTTGGTTATAACATTTTTGCGCTTCAAGTATTTTTTTAATTGAATTCATTCTTTAAAATCCATTTCATTGGGATTATATGGTGCCACCTCTTTTCAGTTGTACCCCTCGTTTTTCCAGGGATTAAACGCCCCCCCCCCCTAAATCGCCACTTTCTCGGGTGTGAGCAAAGTATGAAAAACTGTTATCACAAATTTATGAATTTAAAAAATTTGAATTACTTTACCATGCTATACACTGTGTATTATGACATAGTAAGGAAATTTGAAATGTTCAAAATATCAAAAATTCTATAACTTGGATCATTGGATATTGGATATCTTGGACATATTCAATACTGCCCCCCACCAGCCTCCTACCTGGTGCTTAATCTTGGACACATTCAATACTCCCCTCTCCTACCTGGTCCTTAATATTGGACATATTCAATACTCCCCCCTCCTACCTGGTCCTCAATATTGGACTTATTCAATACTCCCCCCTCCTACCTGGTGCTTAATCTTGGACAAATTCAATGTCCCCCCTCCTACCTGGTGCTTAATCTTGGACATATTCAATGTTCCCCCCTCCTACCTGGTCCTAAATCTTGGACATATTCAATACTCCCCCTCCTACCTGGTGGTGCGTAATCTTGGACATATTCAATGTTCCCCCCTCCTACCAGGTCCTTAATCTTGGACATATTCAATGTTCCCCCTCCTACCGGGTCCTTAATCTTGGACATATTCAATGTTCCCTCCTCCTACCGGGTCCTTAATCTTGGACATATTCAATTTTCCCCCCTCCTACCTTGTCCTTAATCTTGGACATATTCAATGTTCCCCCCTCCTACCTGGTCCTTAATCTTGGACATATTCAATACTCCCACTCCTACCTGGTGCGTAATCTTGGACATATTCAATGTTCCCCCTCCTACCTGGTGCTTAATCTTGGACATATTCAATGTTCCCCACCTCCTATCTGGTCCTTAATCTTGGACATATTCAATACTCCCACTCCTACCTGGTGCTTAATCTTGGACATATTCAATGTTCCCCCCTCCTACCTGGTGCTTAATCTTGGACATATTCAATGTTCCCCCCTCCTACCTGGTCCTTAATCTTGGACATATTCAACGTTCCCCGAACTGCTAAACCCTTCGGAAATCTCTGATCAGTATCAAAATTCCGAGCAAATAGTAGTCAGTAAAAATTTTAAAAAAACCAGTTTGTTGTTTTAATAAAGGTGCATCGCAAATTACATTTTATAAAATTTATTTAATAAATTAGTTCTTCTGATTTTTGATTGTTTAAGTCGATTTTTTCCAGCCGATAATCAAACTAAGCCTATAATTAATGAATCATTGGCATGTAGTTCAGCTATATTGCCTAGTTCAAATATGTCTCAGTATTTACGATTTCAACTAAATCCACAATGCAAGAAAAGAAGATAAAATTCATGAATTCCGATCTCTAAATACTTTCTATCTTTTATCAATTTTGATGAATTATTTTTTTTCTCTTGTGGATGAGANTATATATCCCCCCCCTACCCCTCCCTGTTTTGTCCAGTATTTATTCTGTGTTTAGATATTATATATTGTGGTATGTGCTTAGTACAGATCTTCTCTACAATACATCTTATGTCCACCCAGGGCTGGGGCAGTATATACAGGGGGAATAACTTGTCTAATAATTCACTCACTTACTCAAGCCTGAAAACTAGCGATAGAACCAGTAATGTAATTACAAGGGAAATCATTAGGTTAACCTGCCAAGGAGGATGTAAGGAAGGATGGATTAACTCTGCTACATAAACAGGTAGGATAGATAGATAGATATATATATAGATGGATTGATAGATAGATAGATATATAGATAGATAGATCTATAGATAGATCTATAGATAGATAGATAGATAGATAGATAGATAGATAGATATATAGATAGATAGATATATAGACAGATAGATAGAAGATAGATAGATAGTGTAGAAGCCTGGCTTTTAGTTATAAGAAAATGTTATTTTGTCCTACATGTTAAAATTATAATTGAGTTTGCATAAAATGCGCAAACAGTTTCACTGATATTTCGCTAACTTGTTGAATCTTGGATTTTACACAAGTCATTCTTAGTATGTTAAACGAGTAACATATGAATAAATAAACTTGTGAAAATATGTTATCATTCTGAGTTATTGAGACTTCTATAATAGATAGATATATAAATAGATAGATAGATAGATAGATTATGGTACTATATGGTTACATATGCTTCCTTACATTTCCGTCAACTCTATCTTTCAAATTTTTAAAGAAGTTTTTATGCCCGTATAAGTAGGGTTTGCATGGAAGAATAGAATTCATAATTCCCCCTTGAATACCAGAATTTTCCCCCTTCAACTCTTTTCCCCAGTTTTCCCATTTTCATTATTACATTCCTGTTCAAGCTTTTTGGTTAAAATTCATATTTGAATTCCAAAATTTCTTATTTAATATTCTCTTCAGTCTCTTCCTATATTCATGTGTTGATGTTGATGTTGATGTTAATGTTGATGTTGATGAAGATATTTATTTTCAAGTTCATGTTGATAATGATGATGATGTTGACAATGATGATAATGTTGATGATGATGATGTTGATGCTGATGCTGATGTTGTTTTTGACATAGCTGGCCAAAAGGCTGGACCGAATTGGCTGAATTTTTTAGGGAACCTTGGAGATAACATATAGGCTAACAAAATGAAATTTTATTTTTTTCGAAAATAAAATTTTTAATTCAATTGTTAAAAAAAACTCGCGGAAACGCCGGGCGCTTGAGCTAGTCGTTAATATGCCCAAATATAATGCTAAGACACGAAGTTTATTACCCAGTAAGTACTTGGATAAAAAAGTTCAATGAGAAAAGTTTCCTCTTCGAACTTTGCATAAGATTGTCCGAGATATTTGACAAATTAATAGAACGTCTAGGAGGACATAATCTGGGGCAATCACCGAGGCTAGNCATCTGAAACCTTCAAAAATATTGCATTAAATCATCATATTACAAATATTAAAAGGTATATGGTATAAATTACATAAATTTTTCAATGATTCAAAATTCAAAGTCATGAGTTGCAAATATTTAATTGTGGTTTTCAATGTTTAGATTTTAGCACGTCCTTAAAAATGCGTTTTAAAGTTTTTTTTATTTTGTAATTTTAATTCGTGTTCGAAATTTCTTGGGCAAATACTGTAAAGCAAATCTATATATGTAATGTATATTAATGTTGATCTATAAAATAAAGCTCTTCGCTCATATATATATATTTGTAAGCTGACAAACGGCTGGACCAAATTGGCTGAAACTGTTTTGAGAAAACTCATGGTTACCCTGACGGTAACATAGGCTAATTCAAATGTTTGTTTTAAAAAAAATCGATTTTTTTTCTTTTTCACAATTCGATATTTTTTTCCAAAATGTTTTTAACAATATACCGACAACGCCGGGCACTTCAGCTAGTGTTACATAAGTAATGAATTAGGTAGAAAATAGGAAGTAAAAAGAATAACAAGGAAATGGTAGAACTTCGGGAGAGAATGAATACGGAGTTGGAAAAGAAGTTAAGGAAGTGAATAAGCTTCATGGAGGAAATGAAATATGGGAAAAGAAAGAGAAAAAAGTCAAAAAAGAAATTAAAAGACCGGGAATAATATTTATTTTTATTTATTTATAATATTATTAACAGGAGAAGGGAGGACGTGGGGGGGGGGCTAAAATTTGATTATAAACAAACAAACAAAGGTAAATAAAGTTGATATGTATGTTTAATAAGTCACTTTTCCAATACCAGGTCATTTGGGAAAACTAAAGACCTCTATGTTAAATGGTTAAAGTGCACGCTAAGGAGATTTTAAAAGACTTAAAGGAAAATGTGAAAACAATCGCTTTTTAACCTTTCGTGAATTCTTCATGATGTCGTTTAAAGCTGCGAATGAAAGTTATTCCACTGTTTAAGAATAAATCACTGTCTGCTAATTATTTCGTTTTTGCGATTAAACCTCAAAGGGGGTGTTCGCGAAGAATGAAAGGGGGTATAGGCTAACGTCGAAAAATAATCGCTTTCGATCGCTACTTATCTTACTACTGTTGCGTTTTTAAGGGGAAAATTGTTAATAACGACTTATTCTGAAGAACGTAGCGTCCATTCAAATTCAGAAAGTTGCAATATACAACACGTATTGTAAAATAATCAATCTAGTTTCAATAGTACATGGCGTTTGAGTAATTATATATGTTTGACTGAATGATGGATGTCCAAAGAGAAAATTACAAGAAATATGGAAATTTCAATGGGGTGTCACAAGAATCGGAGAGTTCGCATCTACTATCATCTAATCTATATATAAATTTGGCTTGTCTGTCTGTCTTTTTGTTTGTTTGCTTGTTTGTTTGTATCCAATAAACGTCAAAACGGCTGAACCGATCGGGCCCAAATTTTTTGTGGGACATCTAGGGACCCCAGGGAAGGTTTATGAAAAATCAAAATTTCAAATATTTGTCTCTATCAAAATTCGATCGTCATTAAATTTTTAAAAATTTTGAAAATCCGCGAAATTTTTGTAAAAATCCGCGAATTATTTTTGTTTTGTTTTACGATGTACACAAAGAGAACATGTTCACAACTAATTTAGAAGATGGGCGCGAAGCGCCCTCTATGGCTAGAAAGAAGGGCGCGAAGCGCCTTGAATTTCTAGTTTTTATAAAAATACTAGGATTTCAGGGCGCGCCGCGCCCATCTTCTATTTAATTATGAACATTTTCGTTGTAAAACAATAACAAAGTTTGCAAATTAAAAAAAAAATCGTGGATTTCCGAAACTTAATGAAAATCGAATTTTTGAAATTTTGATCATCCAAAACCATCCCTGGGGTCATGTGGGGTCCCAAAGAAAATTTGGGCCCGATCGGTTCGGCCGTTTTGACGTTAATTGTATTTAAACAAACATACAGACACCCAGACAAGCAATTTATATTTATAGATATTGTTAAAATTCAAATTAAAAAAATAAATGTTAAACAAATATGTTTGACTGAATTGAGCAAATGATATGTTTACTTCATAAACTTGATTTATTTCTGCCGACGGAAACATTCCTTATTCCCACTTTTCCCGGGGAATATTTCTCCTCTTAATAAAGAGATGAAAAAGTTCTAGGAAAACTTTTCTAGATTTTCTAGATAAGAAGAATTAAAAAATCCTGCGGGAATAATCATGTTTCTTAGTTTTTATAGGGGTTCATTCAACATAATTTTCTTTAGCTAAGAGCAGGGATGAATCGTTTTAACTTTTTTTTTTAACGATCGCTTTGTTTTAAAAACGACGAAGAAAAAAGGAAAATGAAAAGGTCGTTTTAAAAAAGATTGTTTTTGAAAAATATAGTTTTTTTAATTAAAAATCAAAGAAGTCGTTTCGTTGATGAAGGTAGGTCGTTTTTTAGTTTTGATAACAACCCTTTGTAACGATCGTTAACGAACTTTATTGTTTTTCCTTTTTTTAAAGTTCTAAACTAGTGGTTGGGACCCATCGTTTTAAGAAAAAAACGAAAAACTAAACAAAAAACTATCTCTTCATCGATCGTTTTTTTCTAAAAAAGAATGCGATCGTTTTAAGGGAAAAAACGAAAAACAAAAAAATAACGATATCTTTTGTATTGTTTAAAAAAAAACGAATAACAACCCTAGCTAAGAGGAGGAGAGAATGAGAACAAAATATAAAATTACAAATGTAAATAATGGCTTAAGCTTATTATTGCGGTCCATCTAAAATGATAAAAGCTTTATTAAACATTGAAAGGGTGAATCTAGCGGATCACATGATGGGTCACATAAAGTACTAAAGGATGTACATAAAGTATTAAAGGATGTACATAAAGTATTAAAGGATGTACATAAAAAAAGGTTCCCACTTACATTTTGAATTCTAGAGCTCTCAATATTGGCAATAAAATAATATTTACGTAACCCTATCTCTGCTGGGGTACTTGAAAACCAGGATATGTTACTTTATCTAGTTTACTTTCTTTAATGACATCAGCTATTCAAGTTGCTTGATTATGAAGTTTCAGTCACTAATGAAAAGTACAGCTGATCCATACATTTGAAGATACTTAGCATATAACCCTATTTTCGCTGTGTATTTCTTTAGGATTTTTCCTTGGATTGGGTCTGAAATATCTGAAATATGCGTCTTTCAACTCCCCTCCAAAGTGCTACGAATTTATGCTTATTCTTTTGGCGATTATATTATTATTAAAGATTCTTATGATTTAAATTTCAAAAACGTTATTCGGCTTGAAAAATGTTTTTGATACTTTCAACATGCAGGCAAATGGAAGCTTCTAAACGCAGTCACCTCTTGGACTTTTAAACCACTTTTTAATTCAGGATCTATACTTTGGTCAATGCAAACTTCTTTCTTATGTGTATGTCTATGATTTAGAAAATGTTTAGCTTTATATCGTAGATTTACATATAATAGAAAAGAAATGGTAGGTGGGAATTTTTTTTAATGTGGACCCTCTCTCTACAGTCCGATAAAAAAACACCTGACTTCTTTGTTAAAAGTTGTGATGTGATGGGGGGGATGGAGATAGGAAAGTAAAACTGAATAGGAGGTTCAGACAATTTAAATTCTGCTGAGCATTGACATTATCGGAAAATAGAGAAGAATTTAAAAGATTTGAAGAACTATCACAAGGAATCAAGTTTAAGATTTCGGAGGTCAGACAATGGTCAGACATCGGTCAGACAATGGTCAGACAATGGCTAGATAAGAGTCAGACAATTGTCAGACAATGGTCAGACAATTGTCAGACAATAATCAGACAATAGTCAGACATTAGTCGGACAATAATGGTCAGAAAATGGTCAGAGAATGGTCAGACAAGTGTTAGACAATGGTCAGACAAGTGTCAGACAATGGTCAGACAAGTGTCAGACAATGGTCAGACAGGTGTCAGACAACGCGTGTCAGACAACTGTCATACAATCGTCAGACAATTGTCATACAATCGTCAGTCAATGGTCAGACAATGGTCTGTGTGCACAAGATAAAGAGATCAATGCTTGAAGAGGAATTAGATTAATCTGTATGTCTGCACAAGATAGAGAGATCAATGCTTGAAGAGGAATTAGATTAATCTGTATGTCTGCACGAGATGAAGAGATCAATGCTTGAAGAGGAATTAGATTAATCTGTATGTCTGCACAAGATAAAGAGATCAATGCTTGATACAGAGAAGCACAAATCCAATAGTTCTAACTTCTGAGCCCGTTCTCTCTCTCCCTTATAATGTAAAAACACTAAACAGTTTTCGTGTTTTTTACGTACTTTGGGGGACGACTGTTTGGCCGCTAGATGTCTCTTGTATTAATCAACAATCTATCAGATAAGAAGGCATTTATGTCATTTTATGTTGCGCTCGCATGCCCCGTAAAATTCCAAAACAAAGAGAGGGGGATTGAATTTTGTAGATTCAGAAAAATAATATCTGTGTGATGCCTGCGTAGAGACTGGCAGCTGGTGGGGTCTTAAATGTAAGACATGTGGCCGCAGCGCTCGGCCCCCTAGCCTGTCCTAACCACAGCGCTCGGCCCAGTAAGTGTCTTAACCTAACCCTAAATAAATACTAATTTCTGGATCTACAAAATTCAATCCCCCTCTCTCTGTTTTGGAATTTTACGGGGCATGTGCGCGCAACATAAAATGGCAAGTGCCAGATAAGAATTTTGCGCGAGTCATTTAGCGGCCAAACTATCGTACCCAAAAGTACGTTAACATCACGACCAGACCACTGTTTTTACATCATTAAGTAGAGAACAGGCACTGATTAGATGTGTATTGGCAAGTTTTTGCTAAGATCTAAAATATGATTACGTTTTAAACTCTAAATATAGCAAGAACATCATTCTATTCTTTTCTATTCTATTCAATCTTATTCTATTCTATCCTATTTTCTATATATATATAAAGTTGTAATCTCTGTTTGTTTGTCTATCGGTAGCTGTTTACCAGGGTGTCTATTTGTTTGTTCGTCAGATAATAACTTAGAAACCCTCGTACCGATTTGCCTCAAATTTTAATTAGGGAACTCGGGAGACCCAAGCGAATGCTTTAGTTTGGTTTTGAGATTCTTACAGTTGGGTGGGTTGACTTTAACAGCGAAAATTTAGTTTCCCGTTAAAATTGTTTAACTGCGGGTTAAAGGAGGATGTAACTTTTAGTAACCTTGGCAGAGCTGGGTTCCCAAGCTAGTATTCTATATATTCTATTCCATTCTATTCTATTCTACTCTATTCTATTCTATTCTATTCTATTCTATTCTATTCTACTCTATTCTATTCTAATCTATTCTATTCTATTCTATTCTATTCTATTCTATTCTATTCTATTCTATTCTATTCTATTCTATTCTATTCTATTCTATTCTATTCTATTCTATTCTATTCTATTCTATTCTATTCTATTCTATTCTATTCTATTCTATTCTATTCTATTCTATTCTATTCTATTCTATTCTATTCTATTCTATTCTATTCTATTCTATTCTATTCTATTCTATTCTATTCTATTCTATTCTATTCTGTTCTATTCTATTCTATTCTATTCTGTTATATTCCATTCCTTTAGTTTTTCTATTGAATCTGTAGGTGGGGTGTAAACACTGTAAACACTAGTTATTGGGTCACATAAACTAGTCTTTATATTACTAGAGGTCTAAAGAATTCTGCAAACAAAAGATAGGAAACTAGAACACTATATAAGAACTTTAAGGAACACTTTACGAATCTAAATAGCTATAGGAGACCAGTAAACCAGGAAACCAGGAAACATAAAACCAGGAAGCCAGGAAATCAGGAAAACAGGAAACAATGAAATCAGAAAACAGGAAACCAGGAAACCATGAAACCAGGAAACCAGGAAACCAGGAAACCAGGAAATCAGGAAACCAGGAAACCAGAAAATCAGAAAACAGGAAACCAAGAAATGAGAAAACAGGAAACCAGGAAACCAGGAAATCAGGAAACCAGGAAATCAGGAAATGAGAAAACAGGAAACCTGGAAACCAGGAAACCAGGAAACCAGGAAAACAGGAAACCAGGAAACCAGGAAAATAGTAAACCAGGAAACCAGGAATTCAGGAAATCAGGAAAGCAGGAAACTAGGTTGCCAGGAAACCAGGAAACCAGGAGACCATTAAACCAGGAAACCAGGAAACCAGGAAACCAGGAAATCAGGAAACCAGGAAACCAGGAAATTAGAAAACAGGAAACCAGAAAACAGGACACCAGGAAACCAGGAAACAGGAAACCAGGAAACCAGGAAACCAGGAAACCAGGAAACCAGGAAACCAGGAAAACAGAAAACCAGGAAACCAGGAAACAAGTAAACCAGGAAACCAGGAAACCAGGAAACCAGTAAAACAGGAAGCAAGGAAACCAGTAAACCAGGAAACCAGGAAACCAGTAAACCAGGAAACCAGGAAACCAGGAAACCAGGAATCCAGGAAATCAGGAAACCAGCAAACCAGGGAACCAGGAAATCAGAAAACAGGAAACCAGGAAACCAGGAAATCAGGAAACCAGGAAACCAGGAAACCAGGAAACCAGGAAACCAGGAAACCAGGAAACCAGGAAACCAGGAAACCAAGAAACCAAAAAACCAGGAAACAACGAAACCAGGAAACCAGGAAACCAGAAAACCAGGAAAATAGGAAACCAGGAAACCAGGAAACCAGTAAATAAGGAAACCAGGAAACCAGGAAAGCAGAAAACCAGGAAACTAGGAAACCTGGAAAATAGAAACCCAGGCAACCAGGAAACCGGTAAATCAGGAAACCAATAACCCAGAAAAAAACTGGAAAACAGGAAAACAGAAACCAGGAAAATAGGAAACCCGGAAACCTGGAAACCAGGAAAACCAGGAAACCTTTGGACACTAGACAACTGTAGAAAAATAAAAGCTACAGTTAAACCCTAAAAAGCCATACTTCGAAAGAATTCATCAAATGTCGTATTCTTCACTTTCTGATAATGCATATATTTAGTTTTTTAGTTAAATAATTATATGGAGCTCTTTAAAGCTGTTCCCGCATATTCATGGCTATTTGTTTATAATATAATATAATAGTATAAAACCAATTGAAAAATCGTCAAGACGACATTTGATAAATTCTTTAGATGTATGGCTCATTCAGGGTATTACTGTAACGGAAACCAGAAAATTATAAAAATACTATGCCAAACTAGAAAAAGGCAAAGGCAAGTCAAAAATGTTTAAGAAAACTAGAAAACTTCAAGAAGCATGAAAACTAGATTTAAGATAAAAATCTGCGAGAAACTTCAGAACCAAAATATACCTCATGTTCTTTGAGCTTCACTGTAGCTGAGCAACAAATGATATTTAATTTTACATTATTGCACGACTTTGTAACATTTGATTTAATAAGAAAAGTTAATGAATCCGAAGAGGGGGGAATATTGTCTAATATGAATTGTTATGTAAACTATCCTAGTTAGGAGCCTAATTTGTACACTTTGAACTCCCTTTCAGGCTGAAAGGGACTGAAAAAGTTCATACCGAGAGATTCTTTAAATTCCCCTCTAATATATATTCTATTCTTTTTGATTGAATCCCAAAAAATGTATTTGTTTGCGTTATTCAGCCTAATTTTTACCCTTTTTAATGTAAACAATAACCTATTCTGAATACATGTACGCGGTATTTGTACATCAGCCAAATATTTCTAATTCAAATGAAGTACCTTCTGCAAAGCATTTGTATTATCATATGGTGGGGCGGGCCGGGGCGATTCCTTCTCCCCTTTGTTATATACTCCTTGAAAAATCCTTATCCTGGAAGTGAATCAATGGTACAAGGTTTTGCTTGTAACCCTGATGAACTCCTTGGCTTGGTGTGAATTAGAATTTAATTCTAGTTTTTAAATCTGTTAAAAGGGAATCAGCTGAAAGGAAATAAATGCAAATCCAATCTGTGATCCTTGGGAAAAAGTTTAATGGGGAAAACAGGAGTTATCTTATTTATCGGTTGAGTAATGTTGCAG
>NW_019398166.1:16776-26149 GCF_000591075.1 Eurytemora carolleeae
CTGGATTTTGCGATAAAAAATTCAATTTTCGCAAATTTGCAAATTTTTTTGCAGATTCTAAAAGTAGAGCACAAGAGCTTTCTAATGATGTATCATTTGTCATATTTGGACATAAAACATGGGATTTAGAGGGGGCCCAGCGTATCCTGGTTTTCAAGTACCCCAGCGGGGATAGGGTTAAAGGGACAGTAATAGAGGGTACTTAAAGGGACAGTAATAGCGGGTACTTAAAGGGACAGTAATAGAGGGTACTTAAAGGGACAGTAATAGAGGGTACTAAAAGGGACGGTAATAGAGGGTACTTAAATGGACAGTACTCTGATACTTAAAGGGACAATAATAGCGGGCACTTAAAGGGACAGTAATAGCGGGTACTTTAAGGGACAGTAGTAGCGGGTACTTAAAGGGACAGTAAAAGAGGGTACTTAAAGGGACAGTAATAGCGGGCACTTAAAGGGACAGTAATAGCCGGCACTTAAAGGGACAGTAGTAGCCGGCACTTAAAGGGACAGTAGTAGCGGGCACTTAAGAGTGGTATTTAAAGGTGCATATTTAGGGTACTTTGAAAGGATGTGTGTTCAGTGCCAATAGTCTGTTCATTATCAGTACTCAGTAGTCTGTTCATTATAAGGAGTCTGTTCAGTGTCAGTAGTCTGTTCATTATCAGTATTCAGTAGTCTGTTCATTATCAGTAGTCTCTTCAGTGCCAATAGTCTTTTCATTATCATTAGTCTCTCCAGTGCCAATAGTCTGTTCATTATCAGTACAAAGTAGTCTGTTCAGTATCAGGAGTCTGTTCAGTGTCAGTAGTCTGTTCATAATCAGTACTCAGTAGTCTGTTCATTATCAGTAGTCTCTTCAGTGCCAATAGTCTGTTCATTATAAGTACAAAGTAGTCTGCTCAGTATCAGGAGTCTGTTCAGTGCCAATAGTCTGTTCATTATCAGTACTCAGTAGTCTGTTCAGTATCAGCAGTCTGTTCATTATCAGTAGTCTGTTCAGTTCCAATAGTCTGTTCATTATCTGTACTCAGTAGTCTGTTCAGTAACAGTGGTCTGTTCATTATCATTAGTCTGTTCAGTAACAGAAGTCTGTTCTTTATCAGTAGTCTTTTCAGTAGCAGTAGTCTGCTTAGTATCCGTAATCTGTTCAATATAAGAAGTCTGTTCAGTTACAGTGGTCTGTTCTTTATCAGTAGTCTTTTCAGTATCAGTAGTCTGGTTAGTATCCGTAATATGTTCAATATAAGTAGTCTGTTCAGTTACAGTGGACTGTTCATTATCAGTAGTCTGTTCAGTAACAGTTGTCTGTTCATTATCAGAAGTCTTTTCAGTATATAGTCTGTTCAGTATAAGTAGTCTGTTCAGTTCATTAGTCTGTTCAGTATAAGCTGTCTATCAAGTATAAGTAGTCTGTTCAGTGTCGGTAGTCTGTTTAGTACCAGTCCTCTGTTCAGTGACGAAAATTTGGTTTATCAAACACCTTTTGTTAGTCCAAACCCATGAAATATAATAATATGAACTTTAACAAAACTGATGCAAGTCATTAGATAACTTAAAGTCCTTAAAGGGACTGTAAACGTCATTCCAAGTGACCCTCTAATGATAAAGTGACATGTCTGATTTACAATTTTACCTTTAAAAGTTTGTTTGATCCATTCAAGTAAAACTAACTACAGTGAAGTTCATCCTGTCTGTATTGACATATTTTAGGTAATATTTTTATTTCTCATTCAAAATCCACCAATAATAGTTTAGGACAGTTTTTATACTTTATTTTTCTTTAAACATACCCCACAAAAATAGCAACTACGCAAACTCTATATATATTGGGTTGAAATGGGTTTTAATGCAAAGTATAAATTAGATAGATGAATCAGATAAATTAGATAGATGAATCAGATAAATTAGATAGATGAATCAGATAAATTAGATAGATGAATCAGATAAATTAGATAGATGAATTAGATAAATTTATAAAAATAATTATTTTCATTTGCATCATTTCTCTACAAAGGGCTTTGTGCATGTATTGCTTTAGAAAAAATGGAAAAATTAACAGTATTAAACACTTTACAAACTAGAAACAACGATATCTTTCTTATTATTGATCAGAGTCCAAATTTAATGATTTTGAGCCTCGTCTCAAATCCCCAAAATACCGGTTTCAATTAAGCGTAGGCTTAAATCTTGAAACATTGAATACAATTTTAAGTGGAACTTATAACATCCTAACGGTCATGGCATTGATAAAGTTAGATGTGCTTCAACTATCAAAGGACACAAAGAAATAAAGTTTTAGCTACAAACTCTGATTTTCTAATCCCTATATCTTTGCAACCCAATATCTTAGGCCTTAGATATTTCAACTATAACTTCTTTTAGATCAAATAATCTAAGTTTGAAATATCAACATCAGGTTAAAAAGATATAGGGATTGAAAAATTTGAGTATTTGGCAAAGACTCAGTTACATTGTTCTAAATTGTAAAAGGCTAGGACAGGTTTGATTAAGCGAAAGGTGATGCAGTATCAGAGTTTTTTAATTTTCAAATGCAGAAATATTAATATTAAAAAGTCTGTGGCTGCCCTAACCATCAACTCACTGGTTGAGGTAAACTATTCCGAGCTGGGAACTTTAGAATGGTGGATATCGAGATCAATGCCTGATCCTTTCTTTTCATAATATCAAGACTAACATAATTTTGTATTTGTATCCTGAAAAGGGTATCAAATTCAACCAATCAGAGTCGCGTATCAGAAGCCGGGAAATTTGCAATTATGCGCGCCATTACAACACTGTTTTAATTTTTGTATATTATATCCAAAAAAATTGGATTAAGCAAGAAATTTAGTGTCGGGATTAAAGGTATTCCATTCTAAAGTTCCCAGCTCTGATTAAATCTATTCTAAACATCAAAGCAAATATCTCTGGAACCAAAGAGTATGCTAGCAATAGATATAATAGAGTTAGCACAAGATATTCAACATGTCCCTGGTACACCAAATGATCAAAAGATTGGGTACCAATGATAATTTTGCCACTTACGTTTTTTTAAACTAAACTTGGAAACAAGTGCTGTATTGATATAAAATGTACAAAAAGATAATATGAATGATGTTGTGAAGTAGATCCAAAGCCAAGGCAATGCGACACTTTAAAGTTGACCCAGTCTTAAAAATCGATGCAATTTTTCCTAACAGTCTGGTATTATACAAGTGTGTGTGGCCCATATACGGGCACATTGATTTCTGCTTTTATACTTCTTGAACAGGGTTGTATTTTTTTATTCTTGAACAGGGTTGTGTTTTATTGTTCTTGAATAGGGTTGTGTTTTATTATTCTTGAACAGAGTTGTGTTTATTATTCTTGAATAGGGTTGTGTTTTATTATTAATGAACAGGGTTGTGTTTTATTATTCTTGAACAGGGTTGTGTTTTGTTATTCTTAAACAGGGTTGTGTTTTATTATTCTTGAAAAGGTTTGTGTTTCATTATTCTTGAACAGGGTTGTGTTTTGTTATTATTGAACAGGGTTGTATTTTATTATTCTTGAACAGGGTTATGTTTTAATATTCTTGAACAGGGTTGTGTTTTATTATTCTTGAACAGGGTTGTGTTTTATTATTCTTGAACAGGGTTGTGTTTTATTATTCTTGAACAGGGTTGTGTTTTATTGATCGTTGACCATCTCTGGTAAAGTATAGAATAGTAAAGTTTAAGGATTGCATGTAGCAAATTTTACAGTTTTAACACAAAGGAATAAGTTGAATACAATGCTAACTCTGCAGTCTGTTTATTTTCAAAATATGAATGAATTCTTGAATATATCTAGAAAAATAAAGTCAGCAAGTTCATATAATTAGAGACCATTTTTAATATTTGATCTGACATAAAATTAAACTTATACGTGGTGGGAGACTGTAAACCATTGAAGTTTGTAGAAAAACGACCCCCTCTCCCTTATTTTTCATCAGATACAGTTTTAGAGGGAATCCTTGTGAATTAGGCTTGGCCCTCTTTAATTGGAGGCTAAATTGAAACTACAATGACGATCCTCTAAGATTCAAGGTTAAAAGTTTGCAACGATAATGAGAGAATGAGCGTGGACATATATGAGTTATATCTCCTCTATGTTGTCAGGTTGCAATATATTGAATGTTTGGTTGTGAAGTTTATAAGTTTCTATCAATATTGTTCTCCTTGAAATATAGAAACTTGGGAATATCTGCCAGTTTAATCTGACATTTAGAATTTAGAATTCTTACAAGTTTGACGGGGCTGTCATAGCACTTACACCACTTACATAGCACTTACGTCACTTATATAGCATTTACACTACTTACAAAGCACTTAAACTACTTAAATAGTGCTTACACCACTTAGATAGCACTTACACCCCTTACAGATACATAGAACTCACACCACTTACATAGCACTTACGTCACTTATAAAACATTTACACTACTTACATAGCACTTATACTACTAACATAGCGCTTACACCACTTAGATAGCACTTATGTCACTTATATAGCATTGACACTACTTAGCTTACATAGCACTTATACTACTTAAATAGCGCTTACACCACTTAGATAGCAGTTACACCCCTTACAGATACATAGAACTCACACCACTTACATAGCACTGACGTCACTTATATAGCATTTACAATACTTATATAGCACTTATACTACTTACATAGCACTTACACCACTTACATAGCACTTACACCACTTACACCACTTGCATTGCTCTTACATCACTTACATAGCAATTACACATTACTTACACCACTTGCATAGCACCTACACCAGTTACATAACACTTAAACCACGTACACCACTTACAAAGCACTTACACCACTAACATAGTACTTACACATTACTTACATCCCTTACATAGCACCTACACCAGTTACATAACACTTAAACAACTTACACCACTTACATAGCACTTACACCACTTACATAGTACTTACACCATTAACATAGCACTATCACCATTTGAATAGCACTTACATTACTTGCAAAGCAATTATATTATTTACATAGCACGTACACCACTTACATATTTGAGCAAATAACATGGCATTTGCACCCCTTACGTAACACTTACATCACTTACATAGCACTTACAACAGATACATAGCACTTACACCACTTAAATAGCATTCGCACCACTTATATAGCGCTTACACTGCCTTTAAAACATCTTACACCACTTACATAGCACTTGCAGTACTTTTATAACACTTACGCTACTTACAGCACTTACATAACACTTACGCTACTTACATAAAACTTAAACCACTTAATTACATAGCACTAACACATTTATAATTTGCACTTACACCACTTACTATTTTTTCTGGCTTTACTTGTTATTTTTTTAATATAGATTGGAAATAGAAGGATTTACCGCCTGCTTCCCCCCCTCCTATGATTTTACCCTTACAGTTGAGATAGGGCAGAGTTATACATGTCCTAGTCCAACTCATTAAAAAAAAGACCTCTAAATTTATTTTATTTAAAGAATTCGAAAGTAAAAACGTTTAAAAATAACTAATTTTAATAATAAATAGGTTATGGACTATTTTGGACTTTTTTGAAACTCAATTCAGCCGTTTAATTGTCTTCTACCCTACCCTACACATGAAAAAAAAATTTTTTTTGCAAAATTTGTTCACAATTATGATGTTGAAAAAGTGAAGAATTTTGAGCGGCAATTCCAGTAAAAACCGTTTTTGAGTTCTGGAGAAAAACCATTGGCTAGATATTAGCCCGGTTCTTGAAACTTATCAGAGCCCCCCCTCCCCCCCACTCCCATAGGGTTTAGGTTAAACAGGGTTAAGTTAGCCTATTTTACTTATTCAAACTATTTAAATGAGGTTTAAAATCTGTTGAAAGGTTTCAGGTTTTCTTGTTAGGTCTCTTAATGATTTTGGTCAATTTTAACCAAAGAAAAAGGGCTAATTGGCGGCACTATTAAAGATTATTTGCACTTGAAGTTAGCTGAACAGTCCCTTTAAAGACGACTAGGGAGAGTTTATTTGTAAACTTTCTGTTTGTAAACTTTTCTTAATATAAAGGATTGGAACGAGTCTATTCTGAAAGTTTTGTAAGGAAAGTATTGAAGGTTTAGAGTCGGGATAAATTGGTGTGTCACACACAGAAAAACATTTTTAGAGAAATTATTTTTATTTTTATATATATTATATTATATAATTTATTATATATATTTTTATTTATCATTATTACCTGTGAACCTTTTCCAGAAACACACAATTTTTCATCATCAACACACTATTGAGTTTACTTATTTTCAATGTGGTATTGTTGTTTTATGTTGGATTTGCCCAAATTTTATCAAAAATCCCATGTTCGAAAAAATTTCGAATTCATGATTTTAATGAAAATACGGTTAAATTGTAAGCATATTTACTCTGTATTTCACGACCCAAACTTCCCCAAAAATATTTCTTATTTTAAAAGGTATTTTGGACTCCTTGTGATATGGTTTATCTCTCTGTCAGAAAGTTTAGTGTATGTTTATTGTTTACATATAATACACGATGTACTGCAGAAGGTATGCTGCTTAATATTTTCATAAAAGCAAGTAACAAATTACTTATAAGCTAATGTAATTTAATTACTTAATATAATATAATACACTGAAAATAGATACACAATGAACCCCCGATATAAAAGAGATAAAAGGCCTTTAGAAAGGTTAGACGGCTTCTAAAATCAGAAATGGTTTGGGCCGCTGAATTAAAGTGCTATTGGAAACAGAGCAAAAAAAAAATTTGCTTAAAAGAACAAAGTTAAACCACTGTTGAATTATTGATTTTAACAATCCCTAATACAGTTTTTTTTTCATTTGCTGCCTTCTTTTCCGGACAAATTCATAAGAACAATTTTTGTTAATTACACGGCCCATTATTTTATAATCAATGGACTATAAAAAATAATTATTTTTCTCATTAAGGGTTGATCAGGGAGACAAATAATATTAATTGCTCAGGTTAATGCTCGTTAGTTTTCCTATCAACTCCATTCATTGCTCAGCACATCATCACATTTTAGATCATTAATTATTTTCAAGAAAAAAAATTGAGATATTCGTTTTTTCTCAGTCCCCCCTTTCTTCATTACATTCATCCTAAACTTTACCTCTCCAATACCCACTTTAAACTCTCTCAGAACCCCCTGCGTATATACCTCTTCCGGATTGCACTCCGTCCGTATATACCTCTCCATCGCCTCCATCTATACCTCTCCCAGAACCTTCAGTCTATACCTCTCCCAGACCCCTCAGTCTATACCTCTCCCAGACCCCCTCCATCTATTTCTCTCCCAGACCCCTCAGTCTATAGCTTTCCCAGACAGCACTCCGTCCGTACATACCTCTCCATCCCATCTATCTATATACCTCTCCAAGACCCCTTCCATCTATTTCTCTCCCAGAACCCCTCCGTATATACCTCTCCCAGACCCCATCCTTTTATATAATTTCCCTGACTAAACAAACCTTCCTTATCCTTCCTAAACAAACCCTTCCTTATCCTTCCTAAAAAAACCTTCCTATTCCCTTCCTAATCCCTCTTGAATAAAATATGTTTTCTGTATTTGAAGAGTACACCTGTACAAGAAATATTGTGTTTTATCCATATATGTAGATATCCACAAAACCGTCAACCCACATTTTTTTCTTTATCTTCTTTAACCTTTTAAGTCAAAAATTCTTTATTTTTCTCTTTAAAATATTTTTTATTTTATATTTGTATAATTCATTTACCATTATGAAACATATTTTAATGGGTGCCCTAAAATAAAAAAAAACTATTTTACAATTTCTCTTTTTATAATCTCTCCTTTTCTTAAAGCTTCCCTTAACATTCTTTCCTCACTTCTAGCTTACCATTTCCCCTCCCCCTTCCTCACTTCCAGCTTACCATTTGCCCTTCCCCCCCTTCCTAAATTCTAGCTTACCTTACCAGTTTTACAACTTGAGAATTTCTTCTTCTACTTCTCTCTTTATACATTGTTAGTCCTTAGAGCAGACTTAGAGATGGGTATCGTTTTTTAAACGAACAAAATTTTTGAGAACGAATGACATTTTTTGTGGAAAAGGTTGTCGTTCAGGAAAAAACGAATGCTTTAAAATCGTTCAAACGAACTTGAAAAAACGATAGTTTTTTAGTGAACATACAAATTTTCCAAAAGATTTTTAAAAACTATTGTTTTTGTTTACTGAACGAACAATTTTTTGTATCAAACTAATGAACAAAGAATTTGTTAAAACAAATTTATAACGAACAATCGTTTTTTTTTACTGAACCATCGTTCAGTGAGAAAACGATGTAAATAGATGGAAAATGAAAAATAATTTTGAGAACGAACAAAATAATTTTTTGAACGATTGGGAAAAAAACTAACGAAATGGGTCACATTCGCGAACGATATAGTAACGAAATTAAAAAATGTCGAACGTGCACATCTCTAAGAGCAGTACGGAGCAAATCTTTGAAAGAAAAACATTGAGTCATCAACATCTGTAAGTTTCAATCGATTGAGATGGACTGTGTATTCAATGGGAGACCGGGACACCCTCAACTAAACTGCAGTGGTATGCAGTTGTCTGACCAAATATATAGTGAGTATAGTGGAGAGTGGGATGGTCACTTACTGTAAACATAATTCTAAATGAATCCCAGTTAGAGTGATGCATGCTTGATTTACTCCCAAATCCCCAAACAATTGATTTCTAAAGTAAACTTGGATTTTAAATTTACTTTGGAACTAAGGTTGCAATTTAGAAAAATTATATATTCTCGAATATTTTATCTTTTCATATGTTCTAAGGGAGGATTTAAATTGTTTATTTTATTTACTTGATGATGTCTTGCATCCTTTGTTGCAGATTATACGTTTTGCATAGTTTAATCAAACCAAACTTGTACAAAGCATACAATCTAAAAATAAATTAAAGATTAATTATGGAAAGCAAAGATTTGAAAATCCTAAAGTAGAAAATGAACAAGTTTTGATGTTAAATATTCTCTTAAAAACATTTTCTTTCGTATTTCGCAAACTTTGTCAAGAATTTTTTTTGAGAAAAGGAATTTCCGAAAGGAAGCAGCATTTTGTGAAGAAAAAAAAGTTTCGCAAGATTTCGCATTATTTTGTTTCGCTGGAAATCCTCAGTTGCTCCAAGATTATTTTAGTCTGCTCGGAAGTTTTGACCTTAAAGAAATTTACATAATTTAATAAAATAATAATAAGAATTTAATCATAAAGAATTTGCATCATGTGAAGGAATATTCTTTCTTTTGGTTTATTTATGTATATTAGAGATATATATGATCCTA
>NW_019398166.1:26648-45537 GCF_000591075.1 Eurytemora carolleeae
TCCCCCCCCCCCCTACCCCAACATCTGGAGTGATCGCACAAAGAATTCCATGTCTCTGTTTCCCTTTGAAACTCACGCTTGAACTGATAGAAGAAAAGAATGAAAATTTCTCCGGACTTTTCATTTGATCAATTTCAGGCTAGGACGGACTCAAGAAATAATATCAAGAGATAAAAGAGAAACTTCTTGTATTAATTGAAAACAATTGTTTACATAAGAAAGAATTACATGAATTATATTAAACAGTGCAGATGTGTAGAAAATTTATTGAAGTTCAAAGGCGTAGAAACAAAACATGCGTTATAAATATATAGTGGAATCATGTACAAAGTACATACGTCATACACACAAGGGTACATGGATTGAATATGTACTGTTTTCACAAACGCTGTTCCTGTATACTTTTATAACTACAATGTAATCATTAGATTACAAACTGTAAAAAAAGAAGTTACTAATTTTGAAATAAATTGTTAAAAGATATTTTTATCGTGCAAATATTTATTTTGTTGCGGAACTATGCAATACTTTTAAAGGTGTCCCTGCATTAAAGGATAAAGAGGAAAGATAAAAAATTTGATTTGAAAAGATGGTTGGATTATAATTATTGCGGTTGTAACGGTTTTATACCGCGCTTAAAACAAAAAAGTTCTAAAAGTTTCAAAGCGCAATTTTCGCAACTTTTAAAAAATACCAACATTTCTCAATTTCAAGCTTTCTTACCCCAGCTCTAAATACCCTGACTAGATAGGTAGATAGCAAGTTTAAAGATTTAAAATAAAAGAACTGACTAGCGTCGATTAAAAATGCTTTCACAGCAAGTTGTTGTATACTGATAAGGAATATATTCTGATAGATGATGATTTGTTTAACGATAGTATTAAATGCAAAAAGTATTGAATGTTTAACCAAAAGTTTTGATTTTTTGATATGCTTTTAGGGATTGTATACAATTCAATAACTAAAACATTTTTTTTCAATTTTAAAATTATGAAATATCATTTTTGGGGTGACACATTGTTTTTTGGTATAACATGGTTACTACAATTAGCATGCATTAAATCTTTTTTGATTTATCTTAATTTTTGATTTTCAATAAACATTCATATCAAGGTTAAAAATGAATAACAAGAGCAAAAAACTTCAGAATGGTGGATATCGAGATCAATGCTTGATTCTCTCTTTTTCATAATCTCAAGACTAATCAAGTCTTGAGATTCATTTCTAAAGATCAGAGATGCGCTCTTTAACTTTTGAAAAACCGGTTTTTATTTTCCCGCATTTGTGGTTTTTGTTTTCATGTGTTAAGTTTAAAAATGAATAACAGGGACAAGGTAAGTCGAAGATCTTGTTTCAGAGTCTTGAAACATTGTGGACAAATAAATTAGAAATTCTAGTAAATTTTGACTACAATTGTTAAAACTATTCTTTTTCACATAGGTTCATGGTGATTTTGTATATATTGATATATATATACATATATATATCACAATGATATATTTTTCATTATCCAAGTCGATACTAAACATATTATAAGTTATATGTAAAGTATTTGATTATATTGACTAAAGGGTAAAAATACTGATATATTATTGTATAACTTCACTGATTATTATGATTATCATTATACATGATGAGGAAAAGTAAGACTGGAGAGCGGACCCTTGAGATTTATATCTCTTGTAATGATCATCAGTTCTAGTAGACAGATCTCCTTGCTCCGGGTACCCCCTCAACCAAGCTTTAGCTCCGGGTACCCCCCTACACCCACTCCAATCTGGAAATGGAGGAACAATGTTAGAGAAACAAACTATATCACACTCTATTACCATTTCCATTATATCATTATCTTACTGGCATTCATACAGATTTTCTTTTAAACTTAGGTAGGGGAGAGGTGGGAGGGAGGGAGGAGTAGAGTAGGAGCAAACGAAAATTTCGAAAAAAAGTTAAATTACAATTTTTGTTTTTGACGATTATCAATATGCAACATTTATATCGATTTTTCAAGATCTTTCCAGATTTTCTTAACCCTATTCACCCCCTCTATCGTGTTTTTGCGATAACTCATTGGTTTAAATGTATAATTTGTCATATTTCGCGAAATTTTCGTTTTTTGCACACTTTTTTCTAAATAACTAGATTTCGCAATAAACATTCGGATTTTTGCAAATCTGTATTTTTCTTCTTTAATTATTGAAGTAGAGCCCAAGGGCTTTTAAAAAATTTATCCAATGTTATAGATTTGCAGCCCCCGTCTATTTGGGTAAACCAGGTGTTAGTCGGAATAGGGGTAAAAATCTGCAGCTTAAATAATTACAGATTTATTACTATTAGAGAGGAATTGACTGTAAGGGTAATTTCAATTAGACTGAACTTATACAACAAAGACTCAGTATGTTTATATCTAAGATTGTCAAAGTTTTGTTGCGAATTGTTTTTATCATTTTTCTTAACCCTATCCCTGCTGGGGTACTTGAAAACCAGTATACGCTGGGGGGGGGCCCCCTCTAAATCCCATGTTTTATGTCCAAATATGACAAATGATACATCATTAGAAAGCTCTTGTGCTCTACTTTTAGAATCTGCAAAAACATTTGCAAATTTGCGAAAATTGAATTTTTTATCGCAAAATCCAGTTTTATATCCGTACAGTCGTCTCTGAAGTCTTATCTTTTGTGGGTAACCCTGTATTTACCAAGATATGAAATCAAACATTTGCTACTAATACCTTACCTTACTTACCTTACTTACCTTACCTTACCTTACTTTACCTTACTTACCTTACCTTACCTTACCTTACTTACCTTACTTACCTTACTTACCTTACCTTACCTTACCTTACCTTACCTTACTAATACCTTAGTAAGGACGATTGGCATCCTTAGGTCTCTTGAGCTGAACCTTGAGTCTCTTCATACCGATCTGGAATCCGTTCATAGCTCCAATGGCCGCCTGAGCGCTTGTAGGATTATCAAAGCTGACGAAACCAAAACATTTACTTTGGTTTGTAGCTCGGTCAATAAACACTTTAGAGCTGATGACGTTACCGAAGGGTAGAAACATTTGCATTAACTCTGCGTCACCAAACTCTTGGGGGAGGTGGTAGATAAATAGGTTACACCCCTCAGGTCCACTTATTGAACATCCTAAACACAGGTATATAGGGTTAAACATGGAGAAAAAGAGATTTGAACGAGAAATCCAACTTGTTAAAGAGACAGTCTACACAATTTCAAGTAGAGTCGCATGTTTGATTCACAATGGTACCTTTTAATCCATTATCTGATCAAGGATTAAAGATATATTCTTATTTTTGTACCACAAAATAGTTTTTTTCTCAATTGTGGGTTCTCCATAAAAATTATTTGCGGATTAATTGTGCGGAGACAATTAAGGAATTTGTAATAATTTTATATTTTTCAACATATTAAAACCATAATATCTTCCTCATTTTCTCTCTGATAGGTGTTTAAAGGGTACGGTAGTAAATCGGTTATGTCACTTTTTACAACTGGGTTTCACGTGTAAACAGGTAACCACAATACACACATAAAGGGTTTGACAATTTTTTACAGTTTAAGATATCCTCCAACAGTTATTTTTAAAAATCTAAATTTCTTTAACAGTTTAGATATATAATACATACTTGCTTGTCTGGGTGTCTGTTTGTCTGCATCCAATGATAATCGATAAAATGGCTGAAATGATGCATACAAATTTTTTTGTGGGACCTTACATGACCCCCTGCAGGGAGGTTATATGTAAATTAAAAAATTAGACTTTTTAAAATCCACGAAAAACTCGATAAATCCGCGACATTTTTTGTTGTTATTTGATAATTTTAAAAGAGAAAATGCCGCAGATAGAAAAATAATCAAAAGTTAAAGCGCATTGGAAGCCCAGTAGGATATACTTTTATAATGGAAGAATGGAAAAATGGAATTAGACACGAAGTGATAAAAAAAAGATTTTTTGGGTCTAAATATTTATAAAAACAGAAATTTTTTTCTAGTTGCCCCAGGACGGTTAATTAATGTCAAATTATTTTAGCAGAAAAATGGAATCATAATTAAAATTTAGAGAACTTTCTCTTTAATACAGGGTTTCCGAGAAATGAATATCGAAATGCGATTGAACTGAATTAAATTCTGCAGAATTGTTTCAATATTTCTAAATCTGATTATGGCGGAATTGGTTTCCAGTTAACCTCTGTATAGAGATGAGGAGAGAACTTTTTTTCTGAAAATAATTTGCGAATCCTTTTGTTTGTTAAAAGAAAGGAAATTTTGGCATTTAGTAATTTTCTCAATGCCGGGGATGAAAGAAGAAGAAAATTGACATTGATGAGATAAGAGGTGGAGAAGAGAGGAGTCTAGTATTCTTAGCATTGATTGATATTGATTGCTTCCTAGATTTAACGACCAGATTTCTAAGTTTTATGACCAGATTTTTAGGTTTTTTGACCAGATTTTTAGGTTTTATGACCAGATTTCCAGGTTTTATGACCATACTTTTAGGTTTTATGACCAGATTTCCAGGTTTTATGACCAGCTTTCTAAGCTAACTGACCAGATTTTTAGGTTTTATGACCAGATTTCTTGGCTTACTGACCAGGCTTATAGTGACCTGATTTCTAGGTTTAGTGAAAAGATTTCTAGGTTTAGTGACAATATTTCTAGGTACAGTGACAAGATTTCTAGGTACAGTGACAATATTTCTAGGTTTAGTGACAAGATTTCTAAGTTTAGTGACAATATTTCTAGGTACAGTGACAATATTTCTAGGTTTAGTGACAATATTTCTATGTTTAGTGGGAATATTTTTAGGTACAGTGACAATATTTCTAGGTTTAGTGACAAGATTTCTAGGTACAGTGACAATATTTCTAGGTTTAGTGACAATATTTCTAGGTACAGTGATAATATTTCTAGGTACAGTGACAATATTTCTAGGTTTAGTGACAAGATTTCTAGGTACAGTGACAATATTTCTAGGTTTAGTGACAATATTTCTAGGTACAGTGATAATATTTCTAGGTTTAGTGACAATATTTCTAGGTTTAGTGACAAGATTTCTAAGTTAAGTGACAATATATTTAGGTACAGTGACAATATTTCTAGGTTTAGTGACAATATTTCTAGGTTTAGTGACAATATTTCTAGGTACAGTGACAATATTTCTAGGTTTAGTGACAAGGTTTCTAAGTTTAGTGACAATATTTCTAGGTACAGTGACAATTTTTCTAGGTTTAGTGAAAATATTTCTAGGTTTAATGACAATATTTCTAGGTACAGTGACAGTATTTCTAGGTACAGTGACAGTATTTCTAGGTACAGTGACAATATTTCTAGGTACAGTGACAATATTTCTAGGTTTAATGACAATATTCTAGGTACAGTGACAATATTTCTAGGTTTAGTGACAATATTTCTAAGTACAGTGACAATATTTCTAGGTTTAGTGACAATATTTCTAGGTTTAGTGACCGGGTATATTACCAGATTTTGAATTTATAAGCCTGCGAAAAGTGGCCAAAGTGAAAATTTATTAATTCTGGAATTAAAAAGTTTTCCCTAAAATGAATTTTTTCTTGTAGGTCTAATGAATATTATGATTATCACATAACACGATAACAGCAACATGCACATTTGTACAAAACCTGAAATATAGACGTTTTCTCAAAATGTCGAATTTCCTAAAGAAAAATTAATGTCGAATTTCCTAAAAAATAATTATGTCGAAACACAACAAAACAGAGAATACAACAGAGTTACGTTGGCACTTGATGATTTACAATCATGCGCGAACCTTCACGGAGCATGAAGGGAAGTCCACTGATCCCTCCTAAACCGTTCAAGCCTCCGACTCCTCCGATAGGATTGAGACCTGCACCAATACCTCCCATTCCAGCCAGTTGTCCTCCGAGACCTCCTCCAAGTTGTCCTCCACTAAGGTGCAGAGCCATCTGGGGAGACAGTGAGAGCTGCTGAAGCTGCTGGAGGTTTGCCATTGTTAGCTGATGAAGACCGTTGGATGAGAGCTGCTGCTGCTGAGCCTGGGTTGGGGAGCAGCTGAGTGGAGGAGAGGAGCTTCCAGAACCCAACGGACCAAGAAGGTTTGGGGGGAAATGCGCTGAAGAAAAAAATCACCATTTTATATATTTCCATAATTTAATTTCAAAACAAATCTGAAAATGGCTTTTTAGGTAATTTCAATTGAGCCTCCATTTATCGAGCAGCATTTTCAATTCACAGTGGTACCCATGAAACCATTGTCTTAACGTTTGTCTAATTATCAATGGTGAATATATCAGTCTTTTCCTTGCTAAAAAAGGTGTCCAAACTTCACCCGTGAAGCTAAACACTGTGTACACATCTTAATTCAAATATTTCTCGACAATCTCGAATATTATAAAGTCCAATTCAGCAGTTCTTAAAAATTTGATAGAAAATATATATTTTCTGTTATTCTTGGGAAGTGAATAATGAACGAATTTTCTAATTGTAAAAAATGCTTTCATACACGTACAAAGTGCTAAAAATCATTAGTTTCGTCGAATCTGGTATCTTTAATCAGTCAAGGTTTCTTAGGTGCCGTTGTGAATTGACTATGCACCTCTATAAATGGATCACTTAAAAACATGCATACAGTCCCTTAAACATGCATACAGTCCCTTAAAGTGAGGGAATATTTTCAAAAAGAATATTGAAATTGGAGTTTTCAAAAGCTACGTAATATCTTGAATTAGATATAAGAAAAGGGGCCTTAATCGGCATTTATTTCGACATAAAAAATATTAAATGACTGAACAAGCTGATGCGTTTACCTATGCCTGGATAAGGGATTGTAGAAAATGTTTGTTGTAGAGTCCCTGTATCACCATTGGCAAGAACATCTTAAAAAATGTTTAAAATACATTTAGGTATTTGCAACTTTATTTTATTGAAACCCAGGTAGGCACCCTAGTAAATAATACAATATATATATATATACCGGTCATCTGACCCAGGTAGGCACCGTAGTAAATAATACAATATATATATACCGGTCATCTGACCCAGGTAGGCACCCTAGTAAATAATACAATATTTATATATACTGGTCATCTGACCCAGGTAGGCACCCTAGTAAATAATAAAATATATATACCGGTCATCTGACCCAGGTATGCACCATAGTAAATAATACAATATATATATACCGGTCATCTGACCCAGGTAGGCACCCTAGTAAATAATACAATATATATATACCAGTCATCTGACCCAGGAAGGCACCCTTGTAAATAATATAATATATATACCAGTCATCTGACCCTGGTAGGCACCCTAGTAAATAATACATATACATACAGAAAACATGAGAAATGCATAACAAGCCTTTTAAAATGCATTGTCACAATATTTATTTCAGTAATATGTAATAACTTTAATGATGAAAACTGACAACGTACATGTACATATGTTTATGAAGCTTTCATTGGGTTGAGTAAGTGTGATGTTTTTCTGATATCTTAACTTATAACCAAATTTATTGAAGGTAAGCAAGGTCTAAAAACAGTTCAACCCCGTGTCTTTAATCCGTGATTGAGCTTAAATTCATTATCATGAACCCGGTAAAAAATTAAATAAACGTATACCTGGGCGGAAGCAGCAACAAGTGCAGTCTGCTGATTTATAAGCGGAGCAAACTAAACAAAACATGATACAGGATACAGGATACAGGATACAGGAAACAGAATACAGAATACAGGATACAGGATACAGGATACAGGATACAGGATACATGATACAGTATACAGAATACAGGATACAGGATACAGAATACATGATACAGGATACTGAATACAGGATACATAATACAGGATACAGGATACAGGATACAGAATACATGATACAGGATACAGAATAAATGGTACAGGATACAGTACAGAAGATACAGGATACAGAATAAATGGTACAGGATACAGTACAGAAGATACAGGATAGTGGATACAGGACACAAGATAGTTGATACAAAACTTGAAAGTGAAAAGAAATAGTTTTTATCCCAATTATGTCCAATAAGATCTACCCAAGATCTATCCAAGATCTATCCAAGATCTATCCAAGATCTATCTAATATCTATATCCAAGATCTATCAAAGATTTTTCCAAGATCCATCCAAGATCTATCCAAAATCTTTCCCAAATCTATCCAAGATCTATCCAAGACCTATATCCAAGATCTATCCAAGATCTATCCAAGACCTATATCCAAGATCCATCAAAGATCTATCCAAGATCCATCCAAGATCTATCCAAGATCTATCCAAGATCTATCCAAGATCTATCCAAGATCTATCCAAGATATATCTAATATCTATATCCAAGATCTATCAAAGATTTTTCCAAGATCCATCCAAGATTTATCCAAGATCTTTCCTAAATCTATCCAAGATCTATCCAAGATCATCCAAGATCTATCCAAGATATATCCAAGATCTTTACAAGATCTATTTAAGATCTTTCCAAGATCTATCCAATATCTATCCAAGATCAATTCAAGATCTATTCAAGATCTATTCAAGATCTATTCAAGATCTATTCAAGATCTATTCAAGATCTATCTAAGATATATCCAAGATCTATCCAAGAGCTATATCCAAGATATATGCAAGATCTATCCAAGATCTATTCAAGATCTACCCAAGGTTTATCCAAGATCTATTCAAGATATTTCCAGTGTGCAAGACCTATCCAATATGTAAGATGGCGCTAAAGATTTAAGAATGGAAGTTTACCAATTCTGACGCAAATTATTCAAGGTTAATGCGGGAAGTTTGGAAATTGATCATGACGCAAATTCGGTTGACAAAGTCTAACAAAAACTTCCTTCATGAATGCAATTCTGCGTACGTAATAGTTAATTTGCATTGCTTACAGATACTTTGTATTTATTAAGAAATGAACAGATCAATGAATAGAAATATTATGCTGGAGTTTTAAAGAAAATTGAAACTAACAAAAATTTTCTAAATAACGATATCTGATTTGAGATAAAAATTGTCCAAATCCCCTTTGTGCCTACATCCGCTGCATCATGCACGAATGCAACTATATGCAGTTCCTGCATTGAAAATTTGCAAGGAACTGCAGTAGAGAAAACCTGGATATAAATCCACTCAAGCAAAATGTCAAATATTAGAAAAAGTATTATCCTGCTCTGGTTCTATTATTATTGGGGGAAATTCTTCTTTAGAATATATAGATATAAAATGAATAGATAGATGATGGATAGACTAGAATATAGATATAAGATGAATGGATAGATGATGGACAGACTAGAATATATAGATATAAAATGAATAGATAGATGATGGATAGACTAGAATATATAGATGTAAAATGAATAGATAGATGATGGATAGACTAGAATATAGATATAAAATGAATAGATAGATGATGGATAGACTAGAATATATAGATATAAGATGAATGGATAGATGATGGATAAACTAGAATATAGATATAAGATGAATGGATAGATGATGGATAGACTAGAATATAGATATAAAATGAATGGATAGATGATGGATAAACTAGAATATAGATATAAGATAAATGGATAGATTATGGATAGACTAGACTATAGATATAAAATTAATAGATAGATGATGGACAGGCTAGATTATATAGATATAAAATGAATAGATGGATGATGGATAGACTAGAATATAGATATAAAATGAATAGATAGATGATGGATAGACTAGAATATATAGATATAAAATGAATAGATAGATGATGGATAAACTAGAATATAGATATAAGATGAATAGATAGATTATGGATAGACTAGACTATAGATATAAAATGAATGGATAGATGATGGATAGACTAGAATATAGATATTAGATATAAGATAAATGGATAGATGATGGACAGACTAGAATATAGATATAAGATAAATGGATAGATGATGGACAGACTAGAATATAGATATAAGATAAATGGATAGATGATGGATAGACTAGAATATATATATATATAAGATGAATGGATAGATGATGGATAGACTAGCATATAGATATAAGATGAATGGATAGATGATGGACAGACTAGAATATAGATACAAGATAAATGGATAGATGATGTATAGACTAGAATATATAGATATATGATGAATGGATAGATGATGGATAGACTAGAATATAGATTCAAGATGAATAGATAGATGATGGATGGACTAAAATATAGATATAAGATGAATAGATAGATGATGGATAGACTAAAATACAGAAATATAATAAAAGGATAGATGATGGATAGACTAGAATATAGATTTAAGATGAATAGATAGATAATGGATATTGGTAATCTAATAAATGAATAAATGAAGTATGGATTCGACCATTTATAAAATATCATAAAACAAAGATATTTATTTTTGTCAAGAGTTTAGTTGTAGTCAAAGTATATTTTGTAATGGAACCTGAACTATTTCCAATATTTTCATCTAAATGTCAAGGAAGCAAATATTGAAGATAAAAAGGATGTACAGAAGAAAGTGATTGGAGGGTTAGCAATTCAATTGTTTAAGAAAAGTAGGGGGGATGGGGGGGGGTTATATAACTTTTTATAAGATTAAATTGTCATTTTGCAATGGTTTCAATGTCCAACTTTGCGTCATACAAGAATAAGATTTGCAAGTTGGTCTTTTAAATTCTAACAAATACATTTATACAAATCAAAAGGATTTTTAGAGTACTTTTTATTTTGGAGTACTTTTTATTTTGTTACATTTAAATTGTAATTGTGTACTTTGGTAAATGTAGTTTTAGGTATTAGAGGTTTCAACATTACATATGGTAATTGATGGTATCCTTGTAATTGATTGAGATGAATCAGAAAAAAGATCGTAACTTTGTGTAGGGATTGTATATGGAGTATTAAAGGGATAGTATACCTGTGTATAGGGATTGTATCCCGGACGAGTAAAGGGATTGTATACATTTGTGTAGGGATTGTATCTCGGAGTATTAAAGAGATTGTATACCTGTGTGCAGGGATTATATCCCGGAGTAGTAAAGAGATTGCATACCTGTGTGTAGGGATTGTATCCCGGAGGAGTAAAGAGATTGTATACGTGTGTGTAGGGATTGTATATGGAGTAGTAAAGGGATAGTATACCTGTGTATAGGGATTGTATTCCGGAGGAGTAAAGGGATTGTATACATTTGTGTAGGGATTGTATCTCGGAGTATTAAAGAGATTGTATACCTGTGTGTAGGGATTATATCCCGGAGTAGTAAAGAGATTACATACCTGTGTGTAGGGATTTTATCAAGGAGAAGTAATGGGATTGTATACCTGTGTGTAGGGATTGTATCCCGGAGGAGTAACGAGATTGTATACGTGTGTGTAGGGATTGTATATGGAGTAGTAAAGAGATTGTATACCTGTGTGTAGGGTTTGTATCCCGGAGTAGTAATTGGATTGTATACCTGTGTGTAGGGATTTTATCAAGGAGAAGTAATGGGATTGTATACCTGTGTGTAGGGATTGTATCCCGGAGTAGTAAATGGATTGTATACCTGTGTGTAGGGATTGTATCCCGGAGGAGTAAAGGGATTGTGTACCTTTGTGTAGGCATTGTATACCGGAGTAGTAAAGGGATTGTATACCTGTGTGTAGGGATTGTATCCCGGAGGAGTGAGTGGATTAAGAACAAGTGGATTAATGAGTCCCATGCTTCCAGCCAAATTGTATACCTGTGTGTAGGGATTGTATATGGAGTATTAGAGATTGTATACCTGTGTGTAGGGATTGTATATGGAGTAGTAAAGAGATTGTATACATTTGTGTAGGGATTGTATCTCGGAGTATTAAAAAGATTGTATACCTGTGTGTAGGGATGGTATCCTGGAGAAGTAAAGGGATTGTATACCTGTGTGTAGGGATTGTATATGGAGTAGTAAAGGGATTGTATACCTGTGTGTAGGGATTGTATCCCCGAGTAGTAAAGAGATTGTATACCTGTGTGTAGGGATTGTATCCCGGAGGAGTAAAGGGATTGTATACCTGTGTGTAGGGATTGTATCTCTGAGTATTAAAGAGATTGTATACCTGTGTGTAGGGATTATATCCCGGATTAGTGAAGAGATTGTATACCTGTGTGTAGGGATTGTATCCCGGAGGAGTAAAGGGATTGTATACCTGTGTATAGGGATTGTATCCCGGAGGAGTAAAGGGATTGTATACCTGTGTGTAGGGATTGTATCCCGGAGGAGTGAGTGGATTAAGAACAAGTGGATTAATGAGTCCCATGCTTCCAGCCATCTGCTGCATTCGACGAACCTAAATATTGTATTGTTAATCAAAAAACTTATTTTTACAGGTCCATGTTAAAGCCAGCCTTTTACAAAGGAATATTATTTACTCTAAAATTAATTAGAATCAATCGAAAAATAAACCCCTGAAGGATGTAAGGATAAACCCGAGGGCGAAATTTAATGGGACTGTAAGCATAATTACAAGGGATCCGCCATGAAAAAACTGCCATGCCCGATTTACAATACAATATTAAACTGTATATTTTTAATTGCGGTTTCTCTGCGAAAGTGGCTTGCGCATTTCTTGTTTATAAGAAGCAATGAAGAAACTCACAGATACTTTTCGAGGATCTACTACGTGTTTGATCAGATTAAATCTAGCATTGCCATATTTGCATGGAGGGTCCACCATATAGTTCCATTAGAAGTAAATATTTCCATTTACTGATAGCGCCGATTAAAGGATTCAAAACTCTGATTGGATAATGAGATAGCTAGAAAGATAGATGTTACCGCCATACTATATTTCTATTGGTTCAGAATAGACATCAAACACATGACTGAACCCTGATTGGATCAGGCGCTAATGGACTCGGCATACAGGAGTGGGTCACTTGAAAATACGCTTACAGTCCCTTTAAGGGGTTTATGTACCATTTATCTATAATCTCTAAATACTTTTGGGTTTCATTAATAAGTGTAAAATGTTTCATGTTGAATTCCTATAGATATAACTATGTAGGAGGGTCAATGTATAAAATGTGTCAGAACTAACACGAAATACCAATTATATTAAAGTCAGGCCATTTGAAACCTAACATAAAGTTAAAAATAGAAACAGGGGAAGCTTTTTTTTAAAAAAGAAGAGGATTAGCATTTATTTTAGTATTATTTTAGTCCTTTAATCGCTTTTCGTGAACATACTTTTTCAAATTTATAATTTGAGTGAACTTGCAACGGAATTTTAGTTATTGCCACAAACCCTGATTTTCAAGTCCTTAAAACCAATATATAGATTTTTCAGATTATGAATTTTGTTAGATTAAATAATCAAAGCTTAAAATGAAAAAGGTTTAAACCATCAGGTTCCAAAGATCAAAACCTGTCGTTCTTTCTCAGTGTCCGCTAACTTCACGACTAAGCTAGAAGAGGCGCCCTGAACAATACAAATTTGTTAAATTAAAATTTATTACTTTGAACTATTAACAAAAAAGTACAGAGGAACTGAAATCTCTTGTACACTCTAATCTTCAAATCCTTAAATATGGTGTACATCTTTTTTACACTCTGAATATTCAATCTACGCAAAGGAAATTGAGTCTTTGCCACAAACTCTTATTTTCTAATCCCATGGTTGCAGACCATAAATATTTCAAACTATAAATTCTGATAGATCAATTAATCTAAGTTTGATAAATCAAAGGTTTACACCATCAGGTTGCAGAGGTGTAAGGTGTAGGAAATGTGAGTTTGTGACAAAGGCTCAATTCCTTTGTAGTTTGAAAGATATAAGGATTAGAAGATTAGAGTATTATGAGAATAATAAAATCTTTTTTTATTTAATTGCAGAAACCAAAATAGATAAAATTGTCTCAAAAAGTACAATATGAAAACGACTTAAATATATTAATGAAATTGTTCAATATAGAACAAAAGCATTAGCTAAGAGAAGCACATGGACTTGTGCATTGAGCAATTTAATTTGAAATATAATTTGAACAAAACATTTTCTAATTCCTTTAATTCTGAAGACAACTGTATCTGTAAAATCAACTTTAAAAACCAACATACATGATGGAAGATAATTATTTACAGAATATTGTTAAATTCAAAATTCAAAAATAAATATGTAAAAAAAAAATAAAATCAACTCACTGGCATAGTCTGGCTACCATGGAGGTGAGCAATGGCACTGTGCGCCGCGTCAGGATTTCCCAACTTTATAAAAGCACAACCTAGGTAAAATCCAATTCAAATCAAATCAAATCAAATCAATTCAAATCAAATCAAATCAATACTTCAAATCAAATCAAATCAAATTAATTCAAATTAATTCAAATCAAATCAAATCAAATCAAATCAAATCAAATCAAATCAATTCAAATCAAATCAAATCAAATTAATTCAAAGCAAACCAAATCAATTAAAATCAATTCAAATCAATTCAAATCAAATTAATTCAAATCAAATCAATTCAAATTATTTCAAATTAAATCAAATCAAATCAAATTAATTCAAATCAAATCAAATCAAATCAAATCAAATCAAATCAAATCAAATCAAATCAAAACAATTCTTCAAATCAAATCAAATCAATTCAAATTAATTGAAATCAAATCAAATCAAATCAAATCAATTAAAATCAATTAAAATCAATTCAAATCAAATCAAATCAAATCAAATCAAATCAAATCAATTCAAATCAAATCAAATCAAATCAAATCAAATCAATTCAAATCAATTCAAATCAATTCAAATCAAATCAAATCAATTCAAATCAAATCAAATCAAATCAAAACAGTTCAAATCAAATCAATTCAAATCAATTCAAATCAAATCAAATCAATTCAAAGCAAACCAAATCAAATCAAATCAAATCAAATCAATTCAAATCAAATCAAATCAAATCAAATCAAATCAAATATTTTCTGCAGTAATAACATATCGTTACAGTAATTAACACAACATCAGGACATTAAATATGTTTGAAACTACTGCAGTAGGAGAGCTTAGATCCTGTGATCCTTAAGATATAAAATATTTTTTGAAGTTGTTGTGTTATGTGGCTGAAATGAAGGTTTACAAGGTATTAACATTGCTATAAACTATAATTGATGTCAATAAATGATCGCCTAAAATTATGCAAAAATTCAATATTCCTAAATTTGATAAAAATATTCAACCCCAACGAGAAAATGTTAATTTGGTCCCCTCAATCACTATCCTATCTGGTTTACACGATTCAACACTTACCCTTGCTAACTCCGTCTGGGCCCCGCAATCACTATCCTATCTGGTTTACACAATTCAACACTTACCCTTGCTAACTCTGTCTGGGCCCCGCAAGCACTATCCTATCTGGTGTACACAATTCAACACTGACCTTTGCTAACTCCGTCTGGGCCCCGCAATATGGTGCACTCTTCTATGTGTCCATAGTTGATAAATATTTGCCTTACATCTTCCTCAGTTTGCTGCTTACTAGAAAAATCCGAACATTTATTTTTAATTCGAAAAAAAGAATTTTGATGTTTAAATTTTAATCATAATTTTCTTTCAGATAAATTCTTGATTTTCTATCAGAAAAATTGACAAAGTCTGGTATGGTTCACTATATAAATTAAGGAAGAGAAATTGACAGAATTCATCTTATTTTCCGTAGATAAAAACGAAAAAAAGGTTTCAAGCTACAAAAAAAACATGTTTAGAATGACAAACAGGATAAAACACATTTATTTTTGAATTATCAAGTCAAATTATTTTTTAAAAAAAGGTTTAAATTTTCCTATTATTAAAGCTAACAATGAATAACCGTGTGTATTTTGCAAGACATTTATGCAATGTTGACACTAGACCAACATGACTTTCAACGGTGTTAAAAGGTTGTCACTATAGAGTGTAATTTGAAATTTTCAAACACGTAACAAACTCAAACTTTTACTAAAAATTTTCTCGAAAAAAAACAATTGAATCGGCAAAAATAATTTAGCATTTCTATTTGGTTGAAAATCAAAAATTCGAGAATCTGTTTATCAATCTTTTATTTTTTCTTCAGATAAATGGTTTTACAGTTGAAATGTTTTTTTGTACTTACACTATGTGTAACTCAATTTTGTTAAAGTTATTTACTAAAATATAATTTATATTTCAAAAACGTGTTGAAATAAATGGCCATTTCCCTCTTCATTCTAGTTTTGACATATGAATCTGTTCGTTGAAGAAAAATATATTTCAAAAAATGTGATTTTAGCGGTTGAAGGTTGAACATAAAAGAATATATGATTGGAAAAACTTCGACTGTTTAGGTTTGTATTTTACATTATACTCAACATTTTAGAGAGCGGGGGAAAGCAGGTGGTCATGTAAGCCACAACATTTTCCCTTCCATGCCACATATTATTTTTATTGTCTTCCGGCAGCCATGAGCCTCTTACGCATTGTGGGCAATGGGCACTGAGACAGATGTTGTGAGGAAGTCCTATCGTTTTTTGTGATAACTCTAAACGTATTAGAGCTAAGAAGCTCAAATTTTTTTACTTTTCTAACTAACTCGTGCACATAACTTGATGCTAAAAGTAGGGCTTTCTTACCTACTGCCTGAGTCCTCAAACATACTGCATGAATGCCTTATTTTACCTATACCAAACTAAATCTATATTTAGACCTACTTTCAGTCATTGGATTTCAACATTTTATAGCTCTTTAGAAATCCTATAACAAAAGAAACCAGATTGCACAATTTTTGCAAAGAAATTTTGCACACATTTTTGCACAGACGTCTTTCAAGGGAACTTTCAAATTTTCAGTTTTTCTTGAATACACATTTAGGTTTTAAAAATTTTGAAAATGTTTTTGCAGATTTGAATTCTCTGGGTAAGGGCTTTTCAAAAATGTATAATTTATTGCACTGCGCAATTTTTGTTTGCACAATTTTTGCTTTATAACTAGATTAACTGCCTATAGCTGAGCGTTACAGATTTCCTCAAAAAAATCTAATTTAGAATTTTCTTGTTATGGGCTCCCTAGTTGAACTTTAAGAGTATATATTTTGGTGCATCATTTAACAATGTTTCAAAAAATAACCCATTTTAGAGGAAATATTGAATTTAGATTTAAAACTTAAATGACGTCGCTGGATTTTTGAAAATCACAATTTCAATGCACTAAAAAAGTAATAGCTGCCGGAAGACTCAAATGCTGTGGCATGGAAGACCGTACGGTTTTGGCTCATGACGGTTAGAAGACAAAAAAGCTATTATGTGGCATGCTAGGGGAAAATGTTATGGTTTATAACGATATGGAAAAAGGTTATTTGAGCATCTAAAAGCGCACAAAAAACTATGCTTAAAATTGTAAGATTTAACTTTTTAAAAAATGTGGTTTTTCCTGAGCATTCCCACAAACAGTTTTCTCTCGTCTCCACGTTGGGATTCAGGTTCTACCTTTCCTCCCAGGGGTCTACCACCAACCTGAAAATAAATCATAAATTAAATTTTTATTCTAAATATTTGAAATAATAAACCAAAATTGTATAGACCAGCCAGCTTACATATATGTCAGTGCATATGATAAGTAAAATTTTGGCACAATTTTTTTATCAATTTTTGTAGTTTCTTTTGTAACGCAACCCTTGTAACCCTTGGAATAAAACTAGTCTAATATAGAATAAAATATCCAGATTTTAAACTTTTAAAAAAAAGTTTTCCAATCCTTAAACTTAAATTCATTTTGGTCTCATGCTTCGACAAACATTTTAAACCAAATGAAATAATTAAGTTTTCACAAGCTTAGGAAACCTATAGATGTGAAAAGAACTGTTTCGAAATAGGAATTTAGTTTCTGGTTTGAGAGTAAAATCTTTTCTATATGTTTTTGGGAAATAGTTTATGAAAAGTAGTAAATTTTCGAGAAAATTGAATATTTTCAGAAAAATATTCTTGGAGGGGGAGGTACAGTGTTAGGAGAGAGAGTGAGAGAGGGGCGGGGATACATTTACATGAAGGTTTAGAAATAAAGTTGAGGTAGGTATTAGAAAAAAAGTTTTCTTTTTCTTTATATTCAACTAGACAGACCATAGCAGCAGTGTACAATCCATCAATTGTAAGTGTAACAGGTTTCTAGGTTTCTTCAATATATTTGGATCTACATGGTACACTGTAAAATATATTTGGATCTACCTGGTACACTGTAAAAAGTGGACATCAACATTTTATTGATTTTTTTTTCTCTGAGCTAAATCGAACCTAACGTAGTGTCAAAATTTTCCGCATAAAAATTGTGAAAATTTAAATCATCGCTTAACATTTTCTCGAGGCCCCGACATGATTATAGGTTCACGCTGTAGAATAAATAGAACAAATAAATTGAAAAATGACCCTTTAGACTACTCTACAAATTGATCAAGGGGTAGAAAATGAAAAACTAAGTGATAAATTGTATTCTAGCGTTCATACAGGAAATTTTATCATTATGTTATTCCAAACAGCTCATGTTGGTGTGCAAGAGCGTCGGAAAACCCGCCAGTCGCGGGTTGCAATTTAAACCGCTACAGGGGTACTTACTCATTTAACGTGTTATAAAACCGTAAACAAGCGTGTTTATTATATAATATATAGAAGCCTCACACGTTCTACCATATTATATAAATTTATATTTGTAAGTGAAAATAAATCTTAATAATAATAATATCTTTTGAAAATATTTATCTCCAAAAATATCTTTTTAGATAATTGAATGAAAACGTGTAATCAGGGTCAAAATCATTGTGCTTAGTCAGCAGTAAACTTTTAGAATAAAACTCTACATTCATTTAGCAAATGGATAGAGAAGGGGGAGGGGAGGGGAAGGGAGAGG
>NW_019398166.1:46050-67520 GCF_000591075.1 Eurytemora carolleeae
AACAGGGGCCAGTGTATGTAGGCCATTTTGTGTACAAAAAGAAACTTTTTTAATATAGAACTTTTTTGTTGTCAGAAAACAATTTGAGATTGATACATCACGAAGCAAAGATATTGTAAATTTGCATGTTATGTTATGTTAGGGCCGGGGGGTTATATTCATTAATCTTTTTAATTTCAATCCTTTTTTAAAGAAAGAAAAATTTATCATTTTTTTCACTTTCTGTAAGATCGCTTTCCAAATAATGGCTATCATTTAAAGCAAAGTTGTAAAATGAAGGAATAACATATTTATATGACGGTTATTGGAAAGTGTGTGTAAGTGTGTTGGGGAAAAGGAATGAATTTAACACGTGGACAGAGGAGACATTTTATCTATTTTCTATTCAAAGGTTTAAAGAGTGGAATTCCAATTCATAATATTAGCTTAAATTCAATTGATCAAAAGTGTTATAAGAGACTTTCCATTGCATTAAAAAGGGTTGTACCCTTTAAACCTTTATCTGATAGTAAATAGTAAATAGTAAATAGTAAACAGTAAATAGTAAATAGTAAATAGTAAATAGTAAATATTAAATAGTAAATAGTAAATAGTAAATAGTAAATAGTAAATAGTAAATAGTAATTAGTAAATAGTAAATAGTAAATATTATATAGTAATTAGTAAATAGTAAATAGTAAATAGTAAATAGTAAATAGTAAATAGTAAAAAGTAAATAGTAAATAGTAAATAGTAAATAGCGAATAGTAAATAGTAAATAGTAAATAGTAAATAGTAAATAGTAAATAGTAAACATATTTATATATATTTGGATTTGAAAGATGCGCGAACATATCTAAATCTGATTTAAACCCAACCTAGCGGAGAATAGAACCCAAGCTAGATAGAGGGAACCTTTTACATTTTCATATTGGTATACAGAGTGTCTCATTAAACAAGACAATGTAAAGACGACTTAGCACAAAGCTAAATATTCAATGCTAGAGTTAAAAAGTGAACAGACCTTAATAGTTTACAAACAGTTTGAATTTCGGTTTATGTAAACTTCCATTTTCAAATTTAATACTTGACATGGAAAGTTTTCCGTTTTGTCAGAATTGATGTAAACGCATGACAAGTTGAATGCATTAACTAGACTAGGAAGACTTTAAGTGTCGCAACGCCTTGGGCTTTAGTTGTAACTCATTAATATCAAGTGTGCGTTTGTTTTAGTCCTGTAGACAGATACTTTTTTCAAATTTATATAGCATGTAAATTAGGCTTTAGTTTTTTAGATGAAATCGGCAAAATTCTAATCGATTTTTGCGTAAGGGCTTGTAACCTTTGGACCCCTATGAAATATATTTAGATTATATATGTATCAGATCAAAATTACAACACCTTTCAGATCGATATTATTTTTGTTTTGATTTTTACATTGTAAAATTTATATGGGAGTGTTCGCGAAAAATTTGTTTATATAAAATGCACTATAACGCCGATTAGTTGGCCGCCAGGTGACTCTGTTCTCGATGCTCTGAATGATTCATCATGGCAGAGATACCTAGCGGAAAAAAATCTTTGTTTTAAGTAAATTGTACATAAAACAAATAGAAAATATCATGAAATATAGACAGCATACGAATGCGTCGAAGAATTATTGATGATTATGGGTTGTAATATCTGAATGATTTGTTTGGAATTGAATTATTATTTTTACGATCCAAGTCGTATGTTGCAACTTTTTGAATTTGTACGGACGCTACGTTCTTCAATAAGAGTCGGTTTTAACAATTTTCTCCTTATAGATAAAAGTAAGATTAGTAGCGATCACCAACGATCATTTTTTGCGAACACGAACACACAATAATCCTAACAATGTTCAAGCAATATCGGAAACGTTTAAGAAAATATTCAATTATGTTCGTGTTGAGATGTTTTCTAACAATGCACCTGGGTGTAGACTGTAGATTGTATCTATCTAACCAAATTATAAAAATAATTAAACGCGAGAATGTCAGAATAAATTAATTAGTGTTTCATGTCAAGTTTAAACTATTTATAAGCTTTTCTTTGCAAAAATATTTAATGAGTTCAGATATTTACTCACTTGAACAATTTAAGGCTAGGCAACATGCCGCTAATGAATGGCAACAAAATTGGATTTTTGAAAATTTTGAAATTTCACAATTTTTTTTTAAATCCGCGAAATGTGTTGTTTGTTTTTGTTTTACAATGTATACAATGTTTATAAAAAAAAACGAACGGATGTGTTTTAAAATAATTTTTTTAATTTTTTATATTCTAAGTGTTTTGATATTTTTTAATGTTTTTTCTCCACCTATTTTTATCGTGAACGGCTGGCATCATCTGAACGTGCTGAACCCTTGGAATACTTTATAAAAGAACTAACAGGGGCCAGTGTATGTAGGCCATTTATTTAAAAAAATCTTGAAAGACTCATAGAGGAATTGATTCTTTAAAATAAACTTTTTTTTCGTATTCCTTTATCTTTGAAACCCAATGTCTAAGTTTGAAATCAGGTTGGAAAGATTAGAAAAGGAATTAGAAAATTTCATTTTGTGGCAATAATTGAATTTCCTTTTTCAGAAAAAAAATACAAGTTAAAATTTTATTTCTAAACATTTAATTCGAATAAAGTCTAATCCTTGGTGTGAAACCTCCCCCAGTAAAAAAGTGTATAAAATACGAAAAAAGTTTGTTACTCTCTCTCTTACTCTCTTTCTCTTTTTCTCACTTTCAGGATTCTTTTCCCTTGGAGAAAATCTTGATTCTTGATTGATTTATTTATAGACAACAGTTGTTTTCTAATCAATTATAGAGATTACATCTGCAATTCATCTTATCTATCTGTTTATCTGTCTATCTATCTATCTATTTATCTCTCTATCTATCTATCGATCTATCTATCTATATATCTATCTATCCATGTATCTATCTATAATCTCTCTTTTCATGAATATCAATCTTTTTAATTTTTAAACAAATTTTCCATAAATTTACAATTTTTATTTTTATCATTTGTAAATTGATTTATTATTTGTACATTACAGAAGTAATTCTTGGTTCTATTTTTTGATAAAGATGATTTTTCTGATTTCTGAATAGATTTATCTTGTTTATTTTGATCATTTTGTTAATAATAAAAGATACTAGAACTGGCTTCATTTAATAAACAATGTACTACTACAACTCTACAAATAATCCTTATTAAAAATTATCCTATCTCTACTCTAGTTCTCCGAACTTCGACTCTAATCCAATTTTAACAAGGTGAGAGTTTTCACTAGATTTTCATCTTCTCTAGCTTCCCCATTCATTCATTCATAAAACTATTCATCCTTCCATTCACCTATAACACTATTCATCCTTACATTCATTTAACATACTATTAATCCTTACATTCACTTATAATACTATTCATCCTTACATTCATTTATAACACTATTCATCCTTCCATTCATTTATAACACTATTCATCCTTCTATTCATTTATAACACTATTCATCCAATTCTATTCATTTATAATACTATTCATCCTTACATTCATTTATAATACTATTCATCCTTACATTCATTTATTATACTATTCATCCTTACATTCATTTATTATACTGTTCATCCTTCCATTCATTTATTATACTATTCATCCTTCCATCCCTTTATAAAACTATTCATCCTTCCATTCATGTATTATACTATTCATCCTTCCATTCATTTACAACACTTTTCATCCTTCCATTCATTTATAATACTCTTCATCCTTCCATTCATTTATAAAACTTTTAATACTTCTATTCATTTATAACATTGTTTATCTTTACATTCACCTATAAAACTATTCATCCTTCCATTCATTTATGAAACTATTCATCCTTCCATTCATTTATAATACTCTTCATCCTTCCATTCATTTAAAGAACATTTCATACTTTTATTCATTTATAACACTATTCATCCTTCCATTCATTTATAATACTATTCATCCTGCCATTCATTTATAAAACTATTCATACTTTCCTTTATAATACTCTTCATCCTTCCATTCGTTCATAAAATTTTTTATTCTTCAATCCATTCATGAAACTATTATTTCAATTTATTCAATCTTGATACTTTTCATCCAATCATTCATTCGTGACCCAGCTGTTTAATCTACCATTTATTAAGTCATCAATTAACCCTGCTGTTATAAAAAACAAAACAAAAATAAACAAAATTTCAAGTTATTCATGGATGTCAGTAAATGACATTCAATTAAAAAAACAAAAAACAAAAAAATTGTTCTTAAAAACTTACCTTCTCTGTCACTCTTTTTATTATTTTTCTATTTGATGAAACTTCTTCTATTTGTTTTTGACCATTATTAAACGTTTTTTCTTGTTTAACTTTCTTCGCGGAAAAACTCTTTGACTCTTCAAAGATTAAATATTTACGTGCTTTTTAAGGTGCAGGTATAATGAACAATGCCTCACTCTTGTATTTCTTTGTGAATCCCTGCATTTTCCGTGTTCATAAAATATTTTGTATTTTATTGGGTTTTTTTTTCGTCTAGTTCGGGTTATCCTGCTTCCGTCAGGTTTGGTTTCTTGTGCTTGTTTTAGTTTTCGCTTCGTTCCATTTCTCCGTTTGGTTCGATTTCACGGTTCACCACCTGGGTCAACCTGGGTGGTTGGGGGGGGGGGGGTTATGAAATATCCCCCCTGAATATATTTTCCCCAGGAAATGTGAGGACTTTAACATACTCCTGTGGAATGGAAGGTTTCTTTAGATAAACACTGTATAATAAAATATAAATTAAATTACCTTGAAATACATAAAATTAAAGAAATGAAATATAGAAATATATATTTGCAATGTTTTCTATCTTGATTAAGAAGACGTTTTAAAGGCTCGACTTACTTTTCTTTTGTGTGGGGCCTTCAAAGATTTAGTCATGCAAGAAACTAATGCAAAGAAATTTAATTGCGGTCGCGTATACTCTGCGTACATATTGAATCCAGTTCTCTCTGGGAGGAATTTGTAAACAAGAATAGATGCATCAGTGTTCGTTTAGTATCCGAGGAGGTAAAAAGCTTTTAATTTTGATAATTTTGAAAATTCATATAATAGTTTCCTATGACCAGAATATTTCATAGATTATTTAGTAAAAATGGATTCCATGTCAGGCTGTGACATCTGTCTTGTGTTTACTCTTAAATAAATTTCCTTGCATTAGTACCTTGCAGTCATGACTCATATGGGTCAAGTACAAAGTTAATAGTGTGCTTTTTAACGAAAACTTTGCTAGTCTAATTTTATTGTAATAACATATATGTATTTACTTACATAACGGAATTTGATTAGAAAAGGGGTTATTTGTAAAGTTGAAGATATCTTTGGGGGGAAAGGGGGGGAGGGGGGAGTAGGGGGAGTAGGGGTTGGACAATTGAATGCTTAAACACCCTAGGAGTTCAATCAGAAATTCCCGGGGGTTTCATTGAAAATAGGGACAAATGTATTGTGTAAAGAGAGGGTAGAGGAAAGAGGATTTCTGTTTGAAAACTGTTTATTTTCAACTGTGGTTTTCATATGAAGTGATTTGCATATTTCTAGAACAATGTACGATAATCTTAGAATTGAACACTTCCGAACTAAAAAAAACGAATATTTCTTCATGAAAATAACTCTGGGTTAAAACTAAACCTGTATGATTACAGGAAGTAAATATTATAATCTCTGTGATGTTGAGGATGGAGAGGGGGGGGGTCAGACTTGTCCCCTCACCCCCACCCACTCTTCCCTAATACCCTCCCGCCCCCTACACTAAGATTTAATCAATATTTTCATATTTTCTGTTCACATACCGTACACAGAGAATCCAATCATTCATTCATTCATCATTTCATCCTTTCTATTCATCATTCATCCTTCCTATTCATCATTCATCCTTCCTATTCATCACTCATCTTTCCTATTCATCCTTCATCCTTCCTATTCATCATTCATCCTTCTCATCATTCATCATTCCTATTCATCATTCATCCTTCCTATTCATCATCCTTTCTTCCTCTTCATCATTCATCCCTTCCTAGTAATCATTCATCCTTCCTATTAATCATTCATCCTTCCTTCCTATTCATCATTTATCCTTCCTATTCATCATTCATCCTTCCTTTTCATCATTCATCCTTCCTACCAATCATTCATCCTTCCTATTCATCATTTATCCTTCTTATTCATCCTTCATCCTTCCTATTCATCCTTCTCCCTTCCTATTCATCCTTCTCCCTTCCTATTCATAAGTCATCCTTCCTATTCATCATTTATCCCTTCCTTTTCATAATTCATCCTTCCTATTCATAATTCATCCTTCCTATTCATAATTCATCCTTCCTATTCATAATTCATCCTTCCTATTCATCATCCTTTCTTCATATTCATCCTTCTTCCTTTTAATTACTTAAATCTAATTTGAATCAACTTTGCATTTTACATTGTTCGCTAAGAAACAAGTTTATTAGTAGATAAAACTAGACATGTGTTTTTCTAACTAAAAGCAACAGCCTCTGAGAATTCTAAATTTCAATCCAAAATAAATTAACTTTTAGTTTGCCTTTCAAAAGTAAACAAATATTTTTTCTGAAACCATTTCCAAATGATTCTCTCCCCCCGCCGGGATTCCTACCCCAAATAAGAAGTCAAGGATTGTTATTTCTGTTTTAATGAACTCTAACGGAACTAGTTTGTAACTGTTCCTAGTTTAGGGTTCTCTTTAATGTTCCCGTTAATAGGATGGATAAACCTGAACCTGTAGTTTCTTTTTTCTTTTTCTTTCCTTTCCTTTCCTTTCTTTTTACATTTCCCTTCCTAGTTATCTTGATTTCTTTGCTTGTTTCTTTTTTTCCCTTCCTAGTTATCTTTTCTTTCTCGTTCCGTTCTTTTTAGTCCTTCTTATTCTTCCTATTTACCTTATTTTCTTTTTTTGTATCTTTCCTTTCCCTTCCTTTTTATCTTCCTTTCTTTCCTTGTATCTATCCTTTCCCCTCCTTTTTATCCTCCTTCCTCTCTTTCCTTTCCCTTCCTTTTTATCTTCCTTCCTTTCTTTCCTTTCCCTTCCTTTTTATCTTCCTTTCTTTCCTTGTATCTATCCTTTCCCTTCCATTTTTATCTTCTTTTCTTTCATTTTATCTTTCTTTTCCCTCCCCATATCATCCCATCTTTACTTTCTTTTCCTGATCGTCTATATTTTATCTTTTTATCTTCTATCCTTATTTTTTAATGATTTTTTTTTCCCGGTACACCCATACTCTTACTCCTTCTCCTTCCATTCATTCCCTTAACAACATTACTACCCCTCCCTTCTTCTTTGGCACCCCTCCACCTCCTTTAGCTCCCTCCCCCCCCCCTCTAAAGTGTAAACTGGGCCAAGTAAATGTAAATACAAGATAAACCATTGTGTAGACACAACTTCAAATTCTAAACTTTTATCAACTTTTCACTCTGCCTCTTTACACACTATATTTAGTCTGAATTTTCACTCTACCTCTTTACACACTATATTTAGTCTGTATTTTCACTCTGCCTCTTTACACACTATATTTAGTCTGTATTTTCACTCTGCCTCTTTAAGCACTATATTTAGTCTGTATTTTCACTCTACCTCTATACACACTATATTTAGTCTGAATTTTCTGAATTTTATCTATTAATTAATAACCGTAGTGAAACAAAACTTTCATGGTTTAGCTTTAAGCGAATTATTAATATTCAATTTTATTGTTATTGCTACAGTGAAAACTAGAAAACATTGGATAAATTTTGTTTTCGTTCTTACTTGAAATAAGGGGTTTGCAGTTTAACTAGTAAAGTTGTAAACATGTTTTATAATTTCAGTTTCAACTCCAAAGCATCAACTCACGAACAAAATAAGAAAATATAAATTGATCAATAAAAGGTTCCCTCAGAAATAAGATGACAGCATAACAAAAATAGTTTTTGATTTATATAGGTATTTAATAATTTTCCATAGCCTTTTAAAAAAAACTACTACTTTTTCTTCCTCCAGATAATTTCCCACCGAAAATTAATTAATCTTTATCACAATGGCATTCCAAATATATAAACACTTGCACCGGGAAAAAAAACATTGTTGAACAAAATGTTTTTTTTCAGCCTGCCGTCAAACACTGAATTAATGACATTAGTTTGCATAAATCTTGCAATCGACTTCGTTTGGAAGAAAATTCTAACCTTCTTTTCATTCTGTTTACACTAGACAGACTACTCTAAAATACCGGATATTTAGTATTCCAAGTATGGTTGCCTTGAGGCTAAAGGCCGTTTATAGTATGTGAGTAATACAATAGTATATTCTATCTAACTTGTTGATTCTTCAGTCTTATACCAGGGAATAGAATTCACAAATAGATAGATAGATAGATAGATAGATAGATAGATAGAAGAATTTGTTAAAAAAGAAAAGGTTTTCTAACGAATTTATAAAACTTTTCGTAAATAAAATAATTTTAATCTATTTCTTTATTTCTTTATTAATAAATGTAAAAAATTCTGAAGAACAAGTTGAAAGAATTTCTTCCTTTGGAACTTAATTGAACGAAGAAGAGAGAGTTTTAGATGGATAGATAGATAGATAGACACATCGATTAATAGATAAATAGATAGAGATGAATATTGAATGGATGGAAGAATGTGAGGATGAATGAATAGATGATCTATGTAACCTGATTATGCTGTTATGTTTAGATTGATAAACCTTGGATTAGATAATATAGTATCCTAGTGTATCCTAGTTGCATGTATTCTACACAATATCAAGGTATACAATAGACAAAGATAATATAGTATCCTAGTGTATCCTAGTGCATGTATTCTACACAATATCAAGGTATACAATAGAACTAGATTTTATAGTATCCTAGTGTATCCTAGTTGCATGTATTCTACACAATATCAAGGTATACAATAGAACTAGATAATATAGTATCCTAGTGTATCCTAATGCATGTATTCTACACAATATCAAGGTATACAATAGAACTAGATAATATAGTATCCTAGTGTATCCTAATGCATGTATTCTACACAATATCAAGGTATACAAATACAATAGATCTAGATAATATAGTATCCTAGTATATCCTAGTGCATGCATTCTACACAATATCAAGGTATACAATAGAACTAGATAATGTTGTATCCTAGTGTATCCTATATATCAATATTCATTAAATTTAAAAAATCCACGAAATTTTTGTCATAAAATCCGCAAATATTTTTTGTTTTGTTTTACAATGTATACAAAGAGAGGAACATGTTCACAATTGAAATAGATAATGAGGCCGAAGCGCTCTGAAAGCCTAGTATAATACATTTATCTTATATATATTATATGGTAGATATATAAATATGATATATACTTAGCTTGTTGATCTTACAAAATGGGAAAAATGCTTGCAACCTGGAGTCTGGATGTATCAGTAAACTTTTTATAAAAACAAAAAATTCACGCTAGAGGGTTTAAAGTCGAAATCTCTGTTTGTTTGTCCGATCATAACTCAGGAACCCTTGGACCGATTTACCTCAAATTCTGATTGAGGAACTCGGGATAACTACGGGATTTTTCTAAGCTTGGATTGAGATTTTAAGTTTAGTAGGTCGACTTTATAAGCAAAATTTTGCTATCAACGTAATCTAATACAAAGTGCGGGTAAACGGTGGGAGTAACTATGAGTAACCTTGGCAACGCGCTTGGTTAATAAACTAGTGTTTATTAAGTTTATGAATCAGTTTTTCTACCTAAACTAAAGCTCATTTGAAATATTCATTTTAAACATGATAGAAGCAAAGGAATTGAGTATTTACCACAAACTAGAATTTTCGAATCCATATAACTTTAAAACCTGATGGTGTAAACCTTGGGTATTTCAATCTTAGATAATTTAATCTAATAGAATTCATGTTTTAAAATATCATAGGTCGTAGATTGGGACTTGATACTGGGATTTAAAAATAAGAGTTTGTGGCAAAGACTCAATTCCTTTAATTTAGAAATTTAAAACATTTTTGTTCTTTTCAATAGCTCTTAAATAAGAGTAAATATGATGAATAAATTCAAGGTAAAGAAGAAGTTTTTTAAACTCAAAAGACAGAGCTATAGATAGATAAAAAAGATAGAATATACAAACGAAAAGGTATACAATAGGATACCGTGTACGCTAGACATGAGGTTTTTTCTTGCAGAGAGAGAGAGAGAGAAAGAGAGAGAGGTTTATGTAGTAAATTAATAAGAAAGAGAAAGAGGATGAAACGGCAAGAATTATCCGAGAGGTTTCGTGATTATATATTTTCATATATTTTATATATTTATTGACAGACAATAATATAAAGCCAATTAAACATGATTTACAACAACCAATGAACATATATATAAAAACATTCAGAGGCTGCAACCTTATATAATGTTATATATTTGTTTTTTTTATGATGAGCGGTTTTACAAATTATCTATTGTTTTAATGAAATAATTTAATTACAATTTTTGTCTTATGACTACATTTTTATTTTTATGACAAATTGTCTATTGTATTTATGGCATCACATATTTTTATGACAAATTGTCTATTGATTTATGGCATCACATATTTTTATGTGTGTGTATGAAATGGCATGTGGTCTATTTTTATGACAAATTGTCTATTGTATTTATGGCATCACATATTTTTATGACAAATTGTCTATTGCATTTATGGCATCACATATTTTTATGTGTGTGTATGAAATGGCATGTGGTCTAGTTTGTGTATGACTGCATATTATCTAGTGTGTTAATAACATGTAATATTGTCTTGTGTGTATATGAAATGTAATATTATCTGGTGTGTTAATAACATGTAATATTATCTATTGTGTTAATAATATCTAGTGTGTTAATAACATGTAATATTATCTAGTGTGTTAATAGCATGTAATATTGTCTTGTGTGTATATGAAATGTAATATTATCTGGTGTGTTAATAACATGTAATATTATCTATTGTGTTAATAACATGTAATATTGTCTAGTGTATATATGAAATGTAATAATGTCTAGTGTGTTAATAACATGCAATATTATCTAGTGTGTTAATAACATGTAATATTGTCTTGTGTGTGTATGAATTGTAATATTATCTAGTGTGTTAATAACATGTAATATTATCTAGTGTGTTAATAGCATGTAATATTGTCTTGTGTGTTAATAATATGTAATATTGTCTAGTGTGTTAATAACATGTAATATTATCTTGTGTGTTAATAACATGTAATATTGTCTAATAAGTGTATGAAATGTAATGTTATCTAGTGTGTTAATAACATGTAATATTACCTAGTGTGTTAATAACATGTAATATTGTCTAGTGTATATATGATATGTAATATTACCTAGTGTGTTAATAACATGTAATATTATCTAGCGTGTTAATGACATGTAATATTATCTAGTGTGTTAATAATATGTACTATTATCTAGTGTGTTAATAACATGTAATATTATCTAGTGTGTTAATAAAATGTAATATTATCTAGTGTGTTAATAACATGTAATATTATCTAGTATATTAATAACATGTACTATTGTCTAGTGTGTTAATAACATGTAATATTATCTAGTGTGTTAATAACATGTAATATTATCTAGTATGTTAATAACATGTACTATTGTCTAGTGTGTTAATAGCATGTAATATTATCTAGTGTGTTAATAACATGTAATATTATCTAGTTTGTTAATAACATGTAATATTGTCTAGTGTGTATATGAAATGTAATATTTTCTAGTATATGAATGACATGTAATTTTGTTTACGGTATGAATGACATGACATACTGTCTAATGTGTGTATGAAATGACATATTGTCAATTTTGTGGATAAAATGACAAATTGTCTATTGTCTGTGTATAAAATGAAAAATTGTCTATTGTTTGTGTATGACACGGTACATTGTCTAATGTGTGTATGACATGCAATATTGTATAGTGTGTGTATGACATGTAATGTTGTCTAGTTTCTGTATATATATTGTCTAGTTTGTGAATGACTTGACATATTGTCCAGTGTGTATATATGTATGTAGGGGTGTAGAAGGGGTTGTGTGAAAGGATGTATGTGTGGGAGGGTAAGTTTATGTGTGGGTGAGTGAGTGAATGGGTGGGCGGGTGAGTGTATGTGTGTATGTATGCTAGAAACCTGACTCAGTTGTTACTCAGCAGAATACTTCAACAGCAAACTCATAATCTTGCAGAAGACAGAATATACAGGGTAAACCAGGATATACAGGGTATTCCAGGATATACAGGGTGTAACAGGATATACAGGGTATTCCAGGATATACAGCGTACTATAGGATATACAGGGTGTAACAGGATATACAGGGCATTCCAGGATATACAGGGTATTCCAGGATATACAGGGTATTCCAGGATATACATGGTATTTCAGGATATACAGGGTAAACCAGGATATACAGGGTAAACCAGGATATACAGGGTATTCCAGGATATACAGGGTATTCCAGGATATACAGGGTATTGCAGGAAATACAGGGTATTCCAGGATATACAGGGTATTTCAGGATATACAGGGTATTCCAGGATATACAGGGTGTAACAGGATATACAGGTTATTCCAGGATATACAGGGTATTCCAGGATATACAGGGTGTAACAGGATATACAGGGTATTCCAGGATAAACAGGGTATTCCGGGATATACTGGGTATTCCAGGATATACAGGGTATTCCAGGATATACAGGGTATTCCAGGATATACAGTGTATTCCAGGATATACGGGGTATTCCAGGATATACAGGGTATTCCAGGGTATACAAGGTGTACAAGGGTATGCAAGGTGTACCAGGGAATACAAGTTGTACCAGCTACAGCGTGTACCAGGATATACAGGGTGAACCAGGATATACAGGGTGTGACAGGATATAGATGGTAAACCAGGGTATTCAGGGGTTACCAGGATAAACAGGGTGTACCAGGATATACCGAATATACCCAGATATAAAGGCTGTACCAGTGTATTCAGGGTTTACGGATAAACAGATTTTATAATTGTGCTATAACAAGATGCTATAATTGTGCTATAACAAGATGTTATAATTGTGCTATAACATGAAAATCAAATTCAAAGGGATAAAGAAAGCGAACATTCACAATGGTACCCTTAAAACCTTTGATTGGTTAAGGATGTCAGACATAATCCTTATTAATCTACTGAAACGCTTTTTAAAAAATTGCTTTTAACATTAAAAAGATAATACTTTTTATGGACGCTAGTAACGTATCAGCTGTTACGAGTTCACACTGTACACAACGCACACAAGAATGAATACAGGCGGTTTTTGATAAGTTTAAACACCGAGATATTTATACTCAATGAACACACAACGGTATAAAGGGCATCGTTATAAATTAGGAAATGTGCTCTTTGTATGGAGGGTCATTTAAACTCACGTACAGTTCCTTTACAGTTTAGTTCACATGTTTGAAAATAAACATAATACCTTAATTATTTTACAACTAAGTATATTCCACCGTTCATATATTCTAAAGATCCAGAATGTTCCAAGAACAAACAGACACAATGCAGTTTATAAACTAATTATAGATATGAGATGTAAAGAACTAATATATGACCTGGGATATAAAATACTGGAGGATAGGATAGGTTATCAGAAATAGGACAGATAAGAGAATTGGTGAAGATATATTGGGGTACAGCTAGTTAGATAGATATATAGCTGGATAGATAGATAGGCTGAGGACAAATATCAATTTATACTGTCTGATATATGTCCAATCTATTGTAAAATATTGAACCAAGAAATATGTTGGGTCTAAGGTTTCATTATAAACTAGGAGAACACTCAGGTATCAACACTCGATCATAAAAGGTTTAAAATTATTCTGTAGCCATGAAACGATGCTTTAATTTTCTAAATAAAGCCGGGCAATTGAAAAAAGATAGCGAACATTTCTTCTAATAAACTAATATATTGTTAAGGGAAAGGGTGAGCAAATAAAATTTTCTCTTATCATCAAAAATAGGTAATTTTATGGTATATTAGGGGGGGGGGGTCCAAAAATCGTTCTCTAGAACAGACCCAATTTTATTCGGTCATCATTCATTGCAAAGACGATATTTAAAGAGAATTAAAGAAATGTGTGAACAAATTGTCTAAGTGGATATTCATCTCGTTGAATGCATAGGGTTACTTGAAATCACTTCTTTATTAATGAGAACATGCAGCCAACTAACTACAACTAGTTGGTTTATATTTCTGTTTAAATGATTGTGATAATATTGAGCTAACATGTCCTTTAGAAAAGGTGGACAGGGGGTTTATTACCCCCAGAAATTCTAAGGTGTGGGGTAATTATCCCTGATACCACTCCCAGTCCCACTAAACGTATGACTTCTCATTTTCAATGTACTCTGTGTACTCTCCAATGTCACAATATAATCTTAATTTATGCACTGACAATTTCACACTGCAAGTGTTACTGTACATTAATAATCGTACACTGTACAGTATACAATCTAAACTGTTTGACATTGTTTACAGTACTGTACAATAAACATAGTACACAGTACAGTAAACAATCTAAACTGTTTGACAGTGTTTACAGTACTGTACACAAAAATAGCACACTGTACATTATACAATCTAAACTGTTTGGCAGTGTTTACAGTGCTGTACAATAAATAGTACACTGTACAGTATACAATCAAAACTGCTTGACAGTGTTTACAGTACTGTACAATAAATTGTACACTGTACAGTATACAATCTAAACTGTTTGGCAGTGTTTACAGTACTGTACAATAAATAGTACACTGTATAGTATACAATCTAAACTAATTGGCAGTGTTTACAGTACTGTATACTAAATAGTACACAGTACAGTATACAATCTAAACTGTTTGACAGTGTTTACAGTACTGTACAATAAATAGTACACTGTACATTATACAATCTATAAATTAAATTAAAAAACGGTATCTTTATTTTTAAGGATGGATCGTTTTCAATTTTTTGAAAAACTATCGCTTTGTTTTAAAAACGACAAAGAAAAAACAAATAACGGAATAGTCGCTTTCAAAAACGATCTAGGCTTGAAAAAGATTGTTAATAGAAACGGTTGTTATTAAAAAATTGGGTCGTTTCGTTTTAAAAAAACTCGTTTTTTAAAAGTTCAAAACGATTGGTTCATTTTCAAAAACGAGCGTTTATTCTAAAACGAAACTATAGTTTTAAGAAAAACGAAATCGGTAGTTATTGCATATTTAATGTATGTTTACATAATCATTAAAGACAATCTACGTTGTTGTTGCACTCAACAGAAGTAAACTTTGTTCTCCAGGTTTAAAAGAAGTAAGGTTCGTAAACTTATCCAGGATTACACAAATTTGGATCCAATATGGTAAATCTTAGGTCTGTAGATTCACGATAAACCAGACCCTCTCTTCTCTACCATACACTTTAATCGATATATTATACTCCAATCTATACTCCTCTGTTTTAAGACCCCCCCCCCCATCCCCCGGCATTACCTTTTTTGAATAAAATCCAATTTTTTTCATTCAACGAGTTTAGGCTATAAAAAAGCCTTTGACAACATATTCAAATTTAGTCTAGACTCTCGACACGTTTTTTTGGTCAATCTCAGAGGAAATAGCAAAAACATCGAAATTCTTGCTTGTCCCCCCCTTGCACTCCCCCTTCCTCGTTTTCTATAGTTATGATGTTCTATAAATCCCTAGTGAGTGTTTTCCATTGATTTCCCCGAGTATCTTCACACTCTTTATTATGGTTTGTATTTGTCCTAAACCATTGGGATAGGAGGGACAGGATAGGAGGGGACAGGATAGGAGGGGACAGAATAGGAGGGGACAGGATAGGAGGGGACAGGATAGGAGGGAACAGGATAGGAGGGAACAGGATAGGAGGGAACAGGATAGGAGGGGACAGGATAGGAGGGGACAGGATAGGAGGGACAGGATAGGAGGGGACAGGATAGGAGGGAACAGGATAGGAGGGAACAGGATAGGAGGGACAGGAAAGGGGGGATGGGATAGGAGGGACAGGAAAGGGGGAATGGGATAAGGGCAGGGGATAGGAGGGAATGGGATAGGAAGGACAAGAAAGTTGAGAATGGGATAGGAGGGACAGGAAAGGAAGGAATGGGATAGGAGGGCAGGGGATGTGACAGGAGGGACAGGAAAGGAGGGATTGGGATAGGAGGGACAGGAAATGAGGGAATGGGGTAGGAGGGACAGGAAAGGAGGGAATGGGATATGAGGGAAAAGATTTGACAAGGATCAGATAAAAAAGCAAACTAATGAATTCATACATGGATGGGACGGATTAAATAGGATAGGGATAAGACAAGAATAGGGAAAGACTAGGATAGATATTTTACAATGATATGATAAGAATAGGATAAGAATAGGATAAGGATTAGATAAGAATAGGATAGTGATTAGATAAGAATAGGATAAGGATTAGATAAGAATAGGATAAGAATAGGATAAAGATTAGATAAGCATAGGATAGTGATTACATAAGAATAGGATAAGAATAGGATAAGGATTAGATAAGAATAGGATAAGAATAGGATAATGAGGAGGGATGAGGAGGGATGAGGAGGGATGAGGAGGGATGAGGAGGGATGAGGAGGGATAAGGAGGGATGAAGAGGGATGAGGAGGGATGAGGAGGGATGAGGAAGGATGAGGAGGGATGAGGAGGGATGAGGAGGGATGAGGAGGGATACGGAAGAAATGTAAGAAAAGATTGAACAGGTTTTAAAAGAAAAAATATCCCAATTAATTTTTTTATGGTTTACTGTTTAAAAAGTATTTTAATATATTCAATATTTTATATTATTGAGACATCATGGATATAGTTATCTATATCTTCATATATTGAATGGAAACATATAAGGTATAAGTATTGGTAGTTATACTATAAAGATCATCTAATGAAACGTATTTTATGACAAGATAAATGCAGGGAATAATATTTTTCACATTTTTTCCAAAAATTATCTAAAAACTTAGCTTTCATCATTTTAAAAAATGACAGAAATTTTCTCTTTTTGAAGAATATCAACCCCTGAACAACTAACTGTTTTCACTACATTGGATCTAATCGTTGACTTTTACTAGAGAAAATATCGATTTCTCAACATCTGATTTTTTTAGGATTTTCAAAAGGAAAATCAAGCATATCAACGAGTAGCAATCTATATTTATCAAAAATAAACTTGTTTGGGTTGATTTAATTTACAGGATACTTTTTTATTTCCTGGTTTTTGTTTTCTGTTTTCTGTTCTGTGTTCCCTGTTTTCTGTTTCCTGTTTCCTTTTTTCTGTTTCCTGTTTTCTGTTTCCTGTTGTCTGTTTCCTGTTTTATGTTTCCTGTTTTCTGTTTCCTGTTTCTTGTTTTCTGTTTCCTGTTTTCTGTTTCCTGTTTCCTGTTAACTTTATCTATATTATAAAAACACAGTAAGTTTCAGTGAGACTCATACGCCGTGGAAAATGAAGACGATTGTTAGGCTCAATTAATGATTTTAGATAGACCAATGTTAAATTTAAATTATACAGCGAACTTCATAGAAACTTTATAATTAATAACATGTTTAAACTATTTGATTTAAAAACATCAAGTACACATAAGATTACTTTAATGTCGTCTTCCTATTCCACGGGTCTCACAGTTAATAACCAGATATGCTAAACAACTGAACAGTCTTGATTATCAATTCTGATTCATTATTTTACTTTTTGGTCTGGTTGATACATTATCCTACATTTTAGTCTGGTTGATACATTATCTTACATTTTAGTCTGGTTGATACGTTATCTTTCATTTTAGTCTGGTTGATACGTTATCTTTCATTTTAGTCTAGTTGATACATTATCTTACATTTTAGTCTGGTTGATACATTATCTTACATTTTAGTCTGGTTGATACATTATCTTTCATTTTAGTCAGGTTGATACGTTATCTTACATTTTAGTCTAGTTGATACATTATCTTACATTTTAGTCTGGTTGATACATTATCTTACATTTTAGTCTGGTTGATACATTATCCTACATTTTAGTCTGGTTGATACGTTATCTAGCATTTTAGTTTGGCTGTTACATTATCTTACATTTTAGTCTGGTTGATACATTATCTTACATTTTAGTCTGGTTGATACATTATCCTACATTTTAGTCTGGTTGATACATTATCTTACATTTTAGTCTGGTTGATACATTATCCTACATTTAGTCTGGTTGATACATTATCTTACATTTTAGTCTGGTTGATACATTGTCCTACATTTTATTCTGGTTGATACGTTATCCTACATTTTAGTATGGTTGATACATTATCCTACATTTTAGTCTGGTTAATACAGTTAAACCCTAAATAAGCCATACATCGAAAGAATTCATGAAATGTCGCATTCTTCACTTTCTGATAATGGAATGTTGCAGATATTTACTTTTTTAATTAAATTATTACATGGAGCTCTTTAAAACTATTCCCGCATATTCATGGCTATTTATTCATTTTTGCAAATACTGGTTGGTACATTATCTTACATTTTAGCTTGGTTGATATTTAAAAGAATTAACACAATTTAAAAGTCGAATTGATTACCCATCAAAAGCAGAAAGTTAGGAATCGGCCTCTTCGCTTGCCTTCTCATTGTTGACTTTAAAGATTAACTTACCTAAAAGAAAAAAAATATTATTAGAAGATTTTAAATTTGAGAATAAGTTTTTATTAAAATCAACAAGTCCGGTTTCAGGGAAGCCCTTTTTCTAGTTAAATTAAACTAAAATTATCTATCTATCTATCTATTTATCTATCTATTTATCTATCTATTTATCTATCTATTTATCTATCTATTCATCTATCTATTTTTCTAACAAACTATTCTATCTTTATATTTAGATAATTTATCTATCTATCTAGTTTCTGATTTATATGTCTATCTATCTGTCTCCAGTTTGGTTTCTAGTTTCTCTCAATATTTAATTGGAAATACAACACCATCCCCCCTTCTCTCTCCTTCCCCTCCCTCCACCAACCATAAGACCCCCCCCCCCTCCCTCGGAACCTCTCACCGTGTAAATATTTTGATTAATCTCCGATATTCTTCTCAAAATATATATTGTGAGTATATATCCATCTATCTATCCATCTTTCTATCTATCTATCTATCAAACTATCTATCCATCTATCTATCCTACATTCATGTTTTTCTATTTATCTATCTGTATCTATTTTCCTACTCTATACCTAATCTTATAGTTCCATCCACTCTGGGCTGTAGTAAATTTGAATTCGAACAGGACCTGCCCAGTTTGTACCGCCCTGCCAGATAACAGCGTGTACTGACTCGTGTACGTCGCCCTAACCAGACTAACATACATACTAACATTCTTGGCATAGTCCCGTCGGAGGGCTAACTAGACAACTCCCATGGCGCGTTCAGACTTTTCACAGTACTCGGCCTAATCCTAGACCTATTTGACCGACCCCACTGGCTTAGTCCACCGTGCATCTTACATATTTACTATAGTACATACATCTAATCTGTTTATGTAACTGTATATTTATACTTTTCGTAGCCCTCGATATTTCAATTTCAGAAATTCAGAGCATTTGTTTTTAACTTTAGTTTTTAAGAAGTAATATTTTCGCGAGAACTTGATACCTTTGGATCACCATGAACTCGGAAATATTTGATCTAAGTACCATTTTTTTGACAATGTATTGTTAAACGTTTGGTTTAATTGTGGATATGGGGGGGGGGTGTAGTTGAATTCTTAAAATAGTTAGGTTAAATCGGCAAAAAAATAGTGTACATATTTCTATCTATAAATTAAGCGTTTCCCGCAAAATTTTCTAAAACACTTGATTTTTCAGCTTTATGATTTATCAAATTTTTCAATTTTTTCTTGAGTTAAGCAGCAATTTCTTGTTTATTATTTTAGGAATACAGTAAACATTACAATTCACCTCGTTCGATAAAATTATCCTATTTTCTTAGTCACCCGCTAGCTCGAGAATGTTATCTTTGGATTACAACTAGTGTATGAAAGCTTCCAACACATGTCTTTCTAATGGAGGAAAAAACAAACAATAGTTTCCATTAATCCTAGCTCACCGAATTCTAAACCATCAATAGTGAACGTTAGTTTTTTTTGTTGACTTATCAAACGCTTTTAAAAAGTCCAAACTCAATTATGACAAAATTATTTTTCCCACCATTTTTCTTTAAATAAATACCTGTTGAAATCTGTCGTAAACAGTTGGCTGCAAAAGCATTCTCAACACCTGATCCGATTCAGCGCTTCCAAGACCGTAGGAATCAATTTTGAATTCGCGGATTTTTTCTTTAAATTGCTTGATTCTCCCAACAGATGTCTCACGTAGACTTTCCAAATTCTAGTTTTTAGAATTGCCGCTAGGTAGAGATTGTAGCTTTCTCCGTCTTCCCTCAGGGGAAAGATAAAACCATTTAATAATATAATAGGAGGATTAACTCTCATGATATCAAGGTAAGAACTGTAAATATGTGGTATAAAAATTAAGAAACAATAAACCATAAAAAGATATACAATTATATGTTTTTGTCATTGACAAATTGCAATATCTTAACGAAAACACAAACACCGATAACAATTAACAATTGTTTTATTACACAATTTTAATGTTTCTGAATAACTTCATGTTAATTGATGTTCAATAACCAAAACAAATGGGTTATTGCAAACAAGACTATGATTGTAACGAAAAATAATGTTAAATAGTCTAAAAAATTTGACAATCAAAATTTAAGGTTTCTGGATTTTAAGAGAAAGCAAACACGCAAAAAAAAATTCTGTTAATCCTTAGAAAACTAATAAAAAAATAATAATAACTTTTAACAAATTTAAAACTACATTTAGGGAGGAGGGTTTTTAACACCAATTCATTCCTTTTGATTAAGATTTGAAAAAAAGATATGAAGATGTATAAAATAAAAATAAATTGTTTTTCAATTTCAAGCTTAAAGTGGATAAACAAGAAGAAAACATAAAACTTGAAAATAAAAAACAGCTCGAGTTTAAATCATTTAAAGATAAAGTATTTTGATATCACATTACTTCTTTAGAAAGAATGGCGGCTGATATAAAAAGGTAAAAATGTAGAATAAGAAAAGTTTAAGTGTTGGATAACATTAAATATTAAAGTAAGGATGAATTCTTAAGATGATTCTAAGTGAGATATTACTTTTTAATACATTACTTGAAACTTTCTGTCTTTTCACGTTTTTATTTCGGGTTTTTATCCCAGTTTTAAAACTTTTATCCTGAGGGGGTGAGGATGGTAAAAAAGAGAAGGAATGGTGGGGCGGGGGGGGGGGGG
>NW_019398166.1:67573-95525 GCF_000591075.1 Eurytemora carolleeae
GGGGGGGGGGGGGTTATTTACATCTGATTGGAGGGAAAAGTTTTAGAGTTTGCTATTCACGGTAAAAGAATATATATATATATTAAGGACTAATTTACAAACTTTTATTAGAAACTCAGATTTCAAAATTCTAGAAAAATGTTGCTGAAGGGATCTTTGAAACTAGTAAGTCATGAATTTTGAACACTCAAAAAATGTTTTTGGAAAAACTTTGTAATGCATAAAGAAAAACATAATTTTAAAGAAGTTTTTTTTCCGGGAATTTTAAATTTTTAAAATTTAATATATGAAGGTGTTTTATGTCAAGTTTTTTACTTGAATGAAGATACGATTTTCTACTGAATTAAATACAAATAAGAAGTTTTTCTTGTGATTAATAAAATTTAAATTGCATACATAAAGAAAATCATAATTTTGAAGACAATTTTTTTACGGAGTTATTTCTTGTATTTCATCATAAATGTCATATTTCGCATGCGCCATATGTCTCATCTATCAAATGTCATATCTGTAAATTGTTTTATTTGTTAAATATCTCATCCATAAAATTGTCGCAAATATCATAAGAAAAAAAGATTTCATGATCAAAGACGTAGAAATGTTAAAAATATTGGCAAACAAATTAGCAGATTCAAACACAAAAAGATAAAACTTTTGCGAAAATTTTCATTCGTATTTCGCAAAGTTTTTCGCGAAAACCGTAGCTGCAACAACTAATTGCACAAAAAAACTTGTAAAATTCTCTACTTATTATTATAAGTTTTATTATATTATAATTAACAATTTCTCTTCTATATTTTTTTGCAAAATTTTCACATATTTCCCTCAAAAGTTTCGCGTTTTTTCGCGAAATTATCACAATTATTTTTTTCACGAAAATATCGTATTTTTTAAGCAAATCAGATTAAAGTGAAATTTAGCGAAAAAAGCCAAAAAAAAAAATTCAGCGAAAAGAATTTCTCTTTTAGGCGGAAACCCTGTTTACTATATTATATCTTAAATAACAAAACGGAGTTAAAAAGAGTTAACAATGTAACAAAAAGAAGATAAAAGAGAGAAAAGAGAGAAAAGGAAGGATAAAAAATGGTGTAAAGTAAGTAGGAAAATAAGAAATAAGAAGACTAGTTTAACGTCAAGGGATGAAAGAAAAAAAAAGGCAAAATAAAGAAAGCAGTGATACGTAAAGAAGATACAAGAAATGAAGATAAATGACAGGAAAATATATGACAGAAAGAGATATGACAGGAAAAGATATGACAGAAAGAGATATGACAGGAACAGATATGACAGAAAGAGATATGACAGGAAAAGATATGACAGGAAAAGATATGACAGAAAGAGATATGACAGGAAAAGATTTGACAGGAACAGATATAAAATAAATAGAGATAAAAGGAAAAGAGAAGAAAAGAAAAGAGATGAAAGGAAGAGAGATGAAAGGAAGAGAGGTGAAAGGAAGAGAGATGAAAGGAAGAGAGATGAAAGGAAGAGAGATGAAAGGAAGAGAGATGAAAGGAAGAGAGATGAAAGGAAGAAAGATGAAAGGAAGAGAGATGAAAGAAAGTTAGATGAAAGGAAGAGAGATGAAAGAGAGAGAGATGAAAGGAAGAGAGATGAAAGGAAGAGAGATGAAAGGAAAAAAGATGAAAGGAAGAGAGATGAAAGGAAGAGAGATGAAAGGAAGAGAGATGAAAGGAAGAGAGATGAAAGGAAAAAAGATGAAAGAAAGGAGATGAAAGGAAGAGAGATGAAAGGAAGAGAGATGAAAGGAAGAGAGATGAAAGGAAGTAAGATGAAATAAATAGAAATGAAAGGAAACTGAAATGAAAGGATGAAAGGTGAAAGGAATTGAAAGGTAGAAAGATGAAAGGAATAGGGTTAGAAAGGCGGGGGATAGGATTGGTTTAGAGTTGTTATGAAGAGAACTGAAACTGAGTAAATATTATGAGTAAAAGGATGTTTTCTTTGTCAATATAATCTCCAGGTTGAGTGCTAGAAAATTCAAAATAAAACAAGAATATTCAATTAAAAGGAACAACTGTAGGTGAAATATATACATTATTAGACTTAACAAGGATATGATCTACATATTTTCATTTTCTTTTTTGCGGAAAGTTTATATTAAAAAAATAAAAATCCATTAATACAAACCAAACCTTTTTAATTTTAATTTTCACATAAAAAAAAATTCAAAAATGCTAAACAAAAAATATTTCAAATTTTTTAGTTAATCATGGTTTTCTACCTAAAGTTAGCTGAGCAGTTTCAGATTATTCTATTTTAGTGAAGCTTTTCTACTTCTACAGATAAACAACAGTTGGCCACAGCTGAACAGGTTACGCAAAAACCAGTTTTTTGTACAATTGACTTGCAACGACAAAACCGGTTTTAGTACAGATTGAGCAGAATAGGAAACTGGTTTGAACACTGGTGTACAAATAGCTGAAGAACCAGTTTTCACTACAGTTGTACAGTTTAGAACAATTGTTCACACGTGAATACAAATACACGCCTGAGATCATCAAATCATTTTGTTTTTATCAATTCAGTATTTTATTTTTAAAATCTGCTTGATCAACAAGTACGATAAGATTCTCCTTGCCGCTAGAGATGGTTGGGTTAAACTTTTTGGTCGATTCCTTCGTTCATCGTCGATTAACTACCCATTTTTCTTTTTACTCATTCAGAAGACATTTTAATTCTTTCGTTTTCAGAATTATTTTTCATTGATTTTGTTCGTTTTCTAACTGAGTAATTGTTTAATTTAATCTTTTGTTCAGTCAAATTGTTTTCTCAGTAAAAATGTTTGTTCAATAAAATTGTTCGTACATTAAGAACATCCTATTTGTTTTCTAAAGCTTTTTAAAAAAATCATTCGTTAGTTTTTGTCTTCAAAATGTTGGTGCAAAATTGTTAGTTCAGTAAAAAACGATCCTTTTTAAAAGTTTGCTTGACAAGAAAGTTTTTTCAATTAAAAAAAAAAAAATTTCAAGTTCAATCTAAATGAACGATTTAAAATCATTCGTTTATGTTTTTATAAGTTCGTTTAAAATAAACAAAACAAGTTTTTCTGAACAACACAATTTTATATCTTTGCAACCCAATTTGTTGTAGACTAGATATTTCAAATTATGAGTTCTTTTAGATTAAATCATCTATGTTTGAAATATCAAAGGTTTATACAATTAGGTTGCAAAAATATAGGGATAAGACAATTTGAGATTGTGGTAAAGAATCAACTCCTTTGAGTTTACAATGTTTCCAAAAAATGTTGCTTGTTTTAAAATGTTCCCGATCCTTTTATAAAAATGTAACAAAAGGGTTCCCATAATCATTTTTGCCCAAGGTTGTAATGCAAGGAAATTTAATTGCAGTTGCGTATACTCTGCGTACATATTGAAACCAGTTCTCTTTTGGCGGAAGTTGTAAACAAGAATAGATGCATCAGTGTTCGATTAGTATCCGAGGAGCTTGAAAGCATTAAATTTTGATAATTTTGATAATTCACATAATAGTTTCCTATGACCAGAATATTTCGTTGATTTTTTATGTGAAAGATGGATCTTATTTCAGACTTCGACATCCGTCTTACATTTCCGCCCAGAGACATTACACTGAAGTACAAAAGATGGGTACACCCCTGAAATAACTTTCCTTGCATTATAACTTTGTTTTTGCCAATATTTACTAAACATAAACTAAAAACACTACAGGCTCCTATTTTTTCAGGGGAGCTTAAAATTGAGTTCCTTTTAATTCTTTCCGGGCTTTTAATAATCTAACTGGGGACCAGAAGTATTTTTATTTTATCTTAGGTCCGTGTAAACAGGCAGGAGAGGTTGCATGATGTTTATAATTTACTGTTAAAATGGAACACCTTACAAATTTACATTTTTAATAGTAATTTCTCTATTTTAAGTGATTTTCAGATTTCTGTTGCAAAAAGAAAGGATTAAATTGTCATAACTAAATACATTTTTAGCATGGAAAATAACTTTTTCTATTTTTACCGTTTTTATCGTGCATGTCCCTATTTAAATTTAAGCTCACTTGGAATCACAATGGCAGTCCCTAATTAAAAAGATCTGAATTAAATCCATTGTTTCAAAAGCTCATTAAAAAAGATTATGAAAATTTTAGTAAAAATCATTAATTAATTGAATTGAAAATTAATTGAATCAAAAACCAGTTTGAAGACTCATAAACGAAGCAAGAAAAGAAGTCATTATCTCGACGTTTCTTTAGCAAATTGAAAATTCAGCAGTATCTGAAGAAAATATGATTAAAGCAAAAATTTTGATGATCTTGCAGTTTTTGGTATAAAGTAAAGTTAACAATGTAGAATTTAGTGATTAGTATTACTCATCAGAATTGAAAGGTTGGAAAACTAAGAGGGGAGGGAGGGAGAAGGTATGGGAAGGAAAAGGAAGAGGGGAGGGAGGGAGAAGGTATGGGAAGGAAAAGGAAGAGGGGAGGGAGGNTTGAAAGGTTGGAAAAGGAAGAGGGGAGGGAGGGAGAAGGTATGGGAAGAAAAAGGAAGAGGGGAGGGAGGGAGAAGGTATGGGAAGGAAAAGGAAGAGGGGAGGAAGAGAGAAGGTATGGGAAGGAAAAGGGAGGGAGAAGGTCTGGGAAGAAAAAGGAAGAGGGTAGGGAGGGAGAAGGTATGGGAAGGAAAAAGGAGGGAGAAGATTGCAGGGGATGGAAGATAGTTGGAGGGAGAAGTTTAGAAGAAAGGTAAAGAATGGAGGAGCGAAGATAAGAGAAAGGGAGGTTGGAGGGAGACTACAGGGGATGGGGTAATGATTGAAGGGGTATTATGTGTGGGGGGGGGAGTAAAAGGTTGGCTGTAAATAACATAAATCTTTTTTAAATTCTGAAAACAAATCTTTTAGACTTTACAAAATATAAAAAGTAATTTTTAAACAATAAAATTTTTAAACAATAAAAATACTCTTTCGGGGTAAACTAGCCATGGTTAATGAAGCTGGTTTACTGGAAACTAATTAAAATTTGTTCAAGTAATAGTAAAAAGAGTATTGTTAGATTAGTCTCACTATTCCTGGAAACATCTCAATAAGCTTTGTTCGTCTCAAAATTTAAAAGAATGAAGATTTTAAAAATTTGTAAATTTGAATTTAAAATCTTAAAAGAGCACTAATTTTAAGAATTTGATGCAATTTAATTAAAATATTTAAAACTAATTTGTGTTCAGACGGTATCATATTTCTTAAGATATTGAGTTCAAGTAAAGAGAAGAAGAAGAAGAAGAATAAGAAGAAGAAGAAGAAGAAGAAGAAGAAGAAGAAGAAGAAGAAGAAGAAGAAGAAGAAGAAGAAAAAGAAGAAGAACAACAACAACAACAACAACAACAACAAGAAAAACAAGAAGAACAAGAAGAACAAGAACAAGAAGAAGAACAACAAGAAGAACAACAAAAAGAAGAAGAACAAAAAAAGAAAAAGAAGAAGAAGAAGAACAAGAACAAGAACAAGAACATGAATAACACAAAGAAGAACAAGTTAAGGACAAGAAGAAGAAGAACAAGAAGAACAAGAACAAGAAGAAAAATTTCAGTAATTTGACATTTTGACCTTTTACAAATATTAATAATTGATACATTAATGCACCTTAGAGGGGGTGGGGGGGGGAGTAAACCATCATCCGTCAGATTCAAATAAAATATTCAGTATTTTTCATAGATCCAGTACAAGTAAATGGAAGGTTATCTGTAGAATGCAAATAGAAAATGTAAAATGTTGTAGTTATGTAGATAAGTTCTTGAAGGAATTCAGAAAAAGTACAATTTTTTACAGAATTGGTTAAAAAAAAGCTTTTGTCTTAAAATCGTCGCTATGATGAACATCAGTTGATCTGAAAGGAGCTGGGTGCTTGCCACAAACTCCAATTCCCTTGTTTTTAATTGTTGTGTTTTAAAATTAGTTTTTATTTGTTATGTTAACGCCTGATAAGTGATTTAAGTGCATGGATATCGGATAAGCTAAAATATAAATCATTGAATCCTGCTAAAGCTTAAATTTTTTGTAGGTCTATAAAAAAAATTATTTATTTTCGGAAAAATCATAAATAAGTAGATAAATGATACATTTGTTTTCTTATCGCTAATTGCTGCAGATAAGTATTACATAGAGATTAAAGGGAGTGTTCGCGAAAAATGGAAGGGGGTATAGGCTTACGGCGAAAAATAAGCACTTTTGATCGCTACTGATCATACTTCTAACTTTTGGTAAAAACGACTCATGCTAAAGAACGTAGCGTCCTTAAAAATTCAAAAAGTTGCAACATTTAACTCGGATCGTAAAATAATCAATTTAATTCCAAACAAATCATTCAGATATTACAAAGTCATCGATTAGTGTTCGACGCATTCGTTTATAGTTAATATTTCACTATATTTTTGATTTAATTTTTTTTATTATAATTTTTCTCTGGCGCTGGATTTTCGAACATTCCTGGAAAATATGAAAATGTCGTCCTTATTATCAAAAATCCTCGAAACAGGAATAAATGTTTTCAAAAGTAACTGTCTAATCCAAAAAAAAATAAGAAATAACATGAAATATCAACTTTATACGATAGCGTCGAAAAATTATCAATGACTATTGTTTGAAATATCTGAATGATTTGTTTGGAATTAAAATGATTATTTTACGATCCGAGTGGAATGTTGAAACTTTCTGAATTTGTATGGACGCTACGTTCTTCAGCATTAGCCGTTTTTAACAATTTTCTCCTTTTAGACACAACAGATAGAAGTAAGATTTTTGCTGTAAGCTTAAACCCACTTTCATTTTTCGCGAACACTCCCTTTAAATAAAAAAAAGTTTTAAATTCTTGTTTAAAGATGAAAGTCGCTAACTTTACAAAATGACTAATATAATATAACTATTCAGTATCCGACAACTATGAAAGTTGTTTATAAACTTTTTATAATCGTAGTTTTTAGTCTTTTATACTTTTGTTTAGCCCATAATACATATGGATATGCGCTTGTTTATAGCTTAAGTTTAAAGGAGTAATTGGAAAAATACTGCTAGATTTTTGCTTGATACGCGCACAACATGGTTAGCAGTTAGTTCACAATTTGCTTAATTTAGTTGAAGCGTCTGGGTTACGCTGTATTTTAAAAAAAAGCTTAACATTTTATTCATAATATCTAACTAACGAACCAATTCGAAATTACAAAAATGTTGTTCTGAATTATTAACTTAATGTGAGAAATATCTCACAAAATGGGACTAATTGTTGACTATAGTAGACCTAAAAAGGCCAGAAAGGAATTTAGTTTTTACCACAAACCCTAAATGTCACTCTTGTCTTATACAGGGTGTCCCAATAAACATGGGAATTCAGTGACGAATTCGATATCGTCTTCATAAATATTTCTTCAATTTAGTATAGTGATACCTACTGAGAAAGCTATAATCTGTAAGAGTTTCGTCTGATATGTTCACATTTTGTTTGTTTATGTTTTGACTGCATACGGTTGTACTTAGTAAAACAAGAAAATTACAGTAAACAGAGTAAACTTGTCCGTCTACACTGTTCATCTTGCGGAGACATTATAGACACATCTTTACAGTCTTTTACCCTTTTCATAAAATAAACTCTAGCAAACATAATACTATTATGGCTTTTTATATTGGGTATTACAATGCTAATTCATAACAAAGACGATGTCCAATTCGTCACTGAATTCCCATGTTTTTGGGACACCCTGTATTTTGGCAACTCAATTTCATACACCTTTGATATTTCAACCTTTAAATTCTGTTATCTCAAACAATCATCAGGTTGCACAAGTTTCAGCGTTTAAAATTTGAGTTTGTGACAAAACTCAATTCCTTCTTGAAATATTCATTTTTGAATAAACGATTGTACATTCATTTGATGCTACATAAATGCAAATTTGTACATGTACATGCTGCAGCAAGTTTTGCATCTAAGAAATAAGCTTGTAAGGTCGTCTCTAAAGCATCATCCTGTAAGGGTATCCCTGTATTAAAGGGAGTGTTCGCGATAAAATGAAAGGGGGTGTAGGTTGACGTCAAATATGGAATTCGATATCGATCACTACTAATTTTGAATTGAAATAAAATATTTCCGATCTTAGTGGAAAAGTGAAACGTGAATTTGTATGGACGTTACTAGGCTTGTTTAGAAAAAAAACGATCGATTTTATAAAACGGACCACTCGTTTTAAATTTGCAAAAAACAAAAAACAATCGTTTTTGTTGGATTTTTAAAAACGACCGTTAACGGTCATTAACGAAGAGTTGTTATCAAAAACGATCGTTATTAAAAACGACCGCTTTTAAAAACGAAAAACGATCGTTTTTTTTAAACGATTAACAACCCTAGTAACGTCCATACAAATTCACGCAGTTGCATTTTTCCACTCAGATCGTAAATAATTCAATTCGAATTCTATTCGATGTCAATCTATACACCCAAAAAATCTTTCGCGGACACTCCTGTTAATCTGATCGTCATCTGAGATGAATTGATTTTTCTTATTTTTATGTTGGTTGATGTGTGTGAACAGTGCCCCACTGCACTAATTGGTAAAAGGTATTGACACTTGATAGATTTCCAATAAACACAGTATTAGAAGTAATTATATCATTATTATTATTATTATAAATGCACGTTTTCTTTTGAAAGAGACGTAATAACAAGTGACCCTTCATTTAAGAAAAGAGTGATAGTTCGATTCACAACGCTGAATTAAAACCGTGGACGGATCAAAATAAAAAGTATTCATATCTTTTCATTTTTGGCTTCTTTACAAAAGTAACTTACGAATGTATATGTTGTAGAAACAATGAAAGAAGTGTAAATGGAGGAATATTTAAAATTAAGTATACAGTCCATTTAAAGCACGTTAGCATTTAAAGCACGTTAGCATTTAAAGCACGTTAGCATTTAAATGCTAATGTGCAAAATCGTATTATTTCATTCAAATTATTAAATTTTGCTTCGCTGAACCAACTAAAAAATGCAAGTGGTAAATTCAAAACTATGGTTTGTGATCGAAAGAAAGTAAGTTAATGCCACAAACTCAAATTTTCTAATCCCTCAACCTTCGCAACCTGATGGTGTGAACCTTTGATATCTCAAACTTAGATAATTTAGTCTGACAGAAGTTTAAAATATCTAAGGTATACGACATTAAGTTGCAAAGATATATGGTTTAGAAAATCAAAGTTTGTGGCAAAAAATCAATACTTTTATTGTTATTGAAATACTTCCTGACAAAATAAACAATATTTACTTTTTTCAAATATTTAGGTTAAAATGAAAATTAGGGTTTGTTCAAAGTTTTAGGCTTGCTTGTATACTTTGTAGTACTGTTTGACGAAAAAGAAAATTCTCTTTTCATATATTAAAACTAACTTTTAAAATTTGATCTTATTGCTATCACACCTCTTTAAAATACGTCTATGCCATTTGGATGTGAAAATTCAAACTTAATTTATTTAGAAAAACGTCAGTTTAAACTTCTTAGTAATTCGTCCACCTTTCTTTAAAAGATTCTAAAACTAGTTATAAAAATTATTAATGACTTAATGTAGTATGTTTAACGCGAAACCAAGTATCCGAATAAATTCTTTCATTTAAACTCAAAAACAAAATATAAAAAGTAATTTATAAACAATAAAAATACTCAAACTAACCATTAATAACATAATGTTTAACGCGATACCTAGTTTCCGAATAGATTATTTCATTTAAACTTATCGAAATAGCAATGGTCGTTCTATATACAATATATATATTATAAATATTACAAATAATCTCAGTTTAAAATTTAAAGAAAAACATGAAAAAATGGATTAAAATGGGTTTGAAAAATAAGACTCTCAAAATGATAACAAGCCATCTAAATTATCGTAAATGTTTTCTCGTATTTTTCTTAACTGAGTTTATCTAAAGAAATAGAGACGCAATTTATCATATTTCGTAATGAACTTATTAAGATTTTGTGCCTGTTTGCCACTTGACCAATTGTTTTCTCTGCAAATATCGGGATGGGGGAGGCGGTTACGGAGCAACAGTTAGAAGCATCCACCTGCTCATGCTTCGGAGTTCAGAATTCATTCTTAGATATTTCATATTCATAACTCTTATTCAGCAAACTTAAAGGAAATGTTAGCGTATCTTCAAGTCACCTTCCATTATTAAAGGGGCATGTCCGATTTACAACGATACCATTAAAACCTTTGTTTAATCAAGGATTTCGTAGATAAACATTATTTTTAAAAGTTAATATTTGCAAATTATCTTTTTTACATAACCGAGTTTATTTTCTTTTTCAACTGACAGTGACAGCTCATTCTTTTAAAAACAATTTTTGTTTGTTTGTTTTCTTGTAATTTTTAACATTTTTAGATATTGAATTTGATGAAAATTATATCTATATAATAAAGCTTTTCGCTCATATACAAATATATATTTATTTATATATTTATATATTTTAGATATAGCTGGCCAAACGGGTGAACTAAATGGGCTAAAACTTTTTAACTTATTGGCTAAAAAATTAGACTTTTTTATTCCTCGGGCAACGCCGGGTACTTCCGCTTGTTTTACATAAAGATTCTGTAAAATGGAGTAGACTTACACCGTTCTTTAAGGACCCCTCAATGTTTCATGAAACTAAATAATCAAAAAATATGGTCCGCGTAAGGAACTGAATACCAACCACTGTCTAATTAAAATCTATGTTTAACCTGATAATGTAAACCTTTGATATTTCTAGCAAAACTCATAATTTGAAATATCAAAGGTCGGAGACATCATGGTTGCAAAGATATAGGAATTATAAATTTAGAGTTTGTGGGGAGTGTTCAGTTACTGTTGCGAAAACCATTTAAAAAAAATTATATGAATCAAATGCTTTTTTAAAGTCGAAAGTTGACTTTCATCCATGTCTGACAAGATTTACACAGTTTTAATTATTTATTGTGGCAACCCTAAAACCAGAAATGGAGTTAAACATCACGCCTGTCAGCACCTTCCTAGCTAAATTATACAAGGGCATGGTTAGGTCAAGGTCTGGTAAGCTATCATAGTTTATTGATGAATGACGCACGGGGCTAGGTCAATGCACATGGGAAACAGTGCCCCCTACTGCTCAGGTTGTCATCCCCACTTCCTAGCCCTCCTTTCTAAAACGGGTGTGGATTTATGTCCTTCTGCTTTAACTCTTCTACATGCATATTTACTTTCCAACGGTTATGAACTCTATCATAATATAAACTCATTAATTTTTTACTCATTTTTGAATTTAAACATTCTTGTGCAAGTCGTATTCAGTTTGTTAAAAGTATGATGTTGGGGGGGGGGGGGNCCCCCCCCTCGTGTGGTGTAAAATATTTTAATCTTTTTAATGCTTGGAACTCTAATTGCGAAATGTAAAGGGCTAAAAATATTAAGTTTTTATCAGATATTAAAATAAAGTTTTCTTTCTTAATAATTGTGTGTGATACAGTTTAAATTTACTTCATTTGCAATAAACAATAACAAGTTCTCGTTCTATTCGTTTAAAAATGATTGTTATTTTTTATTGTCAAAGGAGTTGAGCATTTGCCAAAATCTTAAACTTTCTAATCCATATATCTTTGCAACCTGACGGTGTAAACTTTTGATATTTCTAACTTGGATAATTTTCTCTCTGCGAATTTATTGTTTGAAATATCTCTTAGATCTACAACATTGGGTTGGAAAGAAGAGAAGTAGAAAATTATAGTTTGTTACAAGGAATCAATTCCTTTGGAGTTTGAGAGAGAAAACATTCTTTGAGAAAAAAGTATAAAAAAAATAGCAAAACTGCAAATTTAACATTTCCACTCTCAAGCTTCTTGAGAACATAAATTAATAAAATTCCATCTTCAGTTCGATAAAGAGCTAAAACTTGTCCATTTATCTGTATATTTATCTATATGTTCAAAGAATTGTAACTACTGAGGATCGTCATGATAGACGTGAAACATTATGTTTAGTATAATTCTTTTTTTAATAAAAATGTGAAGTTAAAAAATATTTGATTTGATAATNGATTGGTAGGGATCATTGTTATAATTCTAGATTGGTAGGGATCATTGTTATAATTCTAGATTGGTAGGGATCATTGTTATAATTCTAGATTGGTAGGGATCATTGTTATAATTCTAGATTGGTAGGGATCATTGTTATAATTCTAGATTGGTAGGGATCATTGTTATAATTCTAGATTGGTAGGGATCATTGTTATAATTCTAGATTGGTAGGGATCATTGTTATAATTCTAGATTGGTAGGGATCATTGTTATAATTCTAGATTGGTAGGGATCATTGTTATAATTCTAGATTGGTAGGGATCATTGTTATAATTCTAGATTGGTAGGGATCATTGTTATAATTCTAGATTGGTAGGGATCATTGTTATAATTCTAGATTGGTAGGGATCATTGTTATAATTCTAGATTGGTAGGGATCATTGTTATAATTCTAGATTGGTAGGGATCATTGTTATAATTCTAGATTGGTAGGGATCATTGTTATAATTCTAGATTGGTAGGGATCATTGTTATAATTCTAGATTGGTAGGGATCATTGTTATAATTCTAGATTGGTAGGGATCATTGTTATAATTCTAGATTGGTAGGGATCATTGTTATAATTCTAGATTGGTAGGGATCATTGTTATAATTCTAGATTGGTAGGGATCATTGTTATAATTCTAGATTGGTAGGGATCATTGTTATAATTCTAGATTGGTAGGGATCATTGTTATAATTCTAGATTGGTAGGGATCACTATTATAATTATAGATTGGTAGGGATCATTGTTATAATTCTAGATAGGTAGGGATCACTATTATAATTCTAGATTGGTAGGGATCATTGTTATAATTCTAGATTGGTAGGGATCATTGTTATAATTCTAGATTGGTAGGGATCACTATTATAATTCTAGATTGGTAGGGATCATTATTATAATTCTAGATTGGTAGGGATCACTTTTATAATTCTAGATTGGTAGGGATCACTATTATAATTCTAGATTGGTAAATTTTACATTAAGGATCAATCGTGTTTAATGCTTAAAAGCAACAAGTTTTGTTTCTTGAAATTGTATAAAATTTATAAAGATTGATTTTTAGATTTGTTAATCTTGTTTTGTATATTCTATTTGTATACTTCAAAAATCCAAACAAATCTAAAAACAAATCTTATATTCACTATTTTACATCTGATAGAAATGAGTTTACTTGTAAACTGGTTTAGACTTCAGCCAATTACCATTGGATGTAGGTCTGTAAATTATATATGAGATGTGAAGCATTTTTCTTCTCTTACATTACCTAAGCTACAATGTGGAAGATATTGTACAGAGATATAAGAGTACTAAGATCTCTTAAAAGCTAAAATATACGATATTTTCCACAGCAGGTTCCATTGTGTACAACTAGTGTACACGACCAATAAGCAGACGTCTGTATTCAGGGATATTTAAGGATCTTTTGGATATGAAATACAAAACCTTTAATAATAGACTAAATTCAGAAATTTTACTTTTTATGTTAAAAAGTAAATTATTCCTTTAAAAATTGTACTGCCCCTGAATGGGTATTATATGCAACAAGTGGCCTTTAGATGGCAGTAAAAAAACCTTTCATGGACATTTAACATGTCCTTCTTGGACAACTGTAGGCCTGCTTAGCCTATCCAGTGAGAACTTATGAGCAGTCTGTGTATATCTAGTCTGTGATAATATCATGTTTCTATCTAATGAGCAGTCTGTGTATATCTAGTCTGTGATATTATAATTTTTCTATCTTGCGTCGAATTCTGTAAATTACAATGTTTACATTGTTTCAGTACCTGCATTGAATTCGCAAGTTACTTCAGAGTTAGAAATTATCAATTTTAAAAAAGGTCAAAGGTCAAAGGTTAAAGGTTTAAAGGGTAACATGCTAAATCGGACATACACATCTTTAGATGGAGTATCACTTGAAAATATGAAACAGTCACTTCAAAGCTACCTTTGTTTAATTTTACAGATGTTGGTAAAACTGAATTTTTGAAACCTCAGATAGCCGGTAAAGACAAATTATTTCAAATCTTATTTACGCATATTGTGCTTATCTTTCTCTTTAAATAGTTTTTCAAGCATCAAATTTCTTTCAGTAATATTTATATTGATATATATATATATATATACTATATACTGTATATATACTTGTATACACTTTGCTTGTTTGTTGTCTGTTTGTTTGTATCCAATAAATGCCGAAACGACTAAACCAATTTGGCCCAAATTTTAAGTGGGACCTCACATGACCTCATTAAAGGTGCATGGATGGTCAAGATTTAAAAAAAATCTCCTCCAAAGCATTTATATATTTATCTGGGGATTTTTTTGTTATCTATATAATAAAGCTCTTTGGACATGTACTTATTTTAGCTATAGCTGGTCAAACGGCTGGACCAAATTGGCTGAAATTATTTGAGGAAACAAAGACTTCAAAAATAGATTTTCAAATTTGTCTCCCAAAATGTTTTTTTACGGGCAACGCCAGACCCTTCAGCAAGTTGTTTTATAGTGTTCGAAGAGAACACAGATAGTACAACAATTAAAAGTTGAAATAAATATTTGCACGAAGCCCCCTGAAAGCCTAGTTAATATAGCTGTAGGGTTCTCATTGTAATGCTCAATCTGGAAGCATGAAATTATTTGTTGTGCGAAGAGAGTGGCGGAGTATTAGCGCTGAACGGAAGAGTATACGAGAGAGAAGGATGGAAGGTGTATCCTAGATGTATCCTAGATACGAGAATCCTGTTTAAACCATAAACATAAACAAGCACAGCTCTATCCACGCTATTCAACCAAGGTTTACCTTTTAACGAAGAGCTAATTACACGATTACTTTAGAGAAGCTGTAAGCGTAATTTCGACCCTCCATGCAAAAATGACAATGCCCAAATTGCAACAGTATCCTTAAAACCTTCATCTGATTAAAAATGATGAAAGATACCGTCCTATTGCTGACTCGAAAATTTTACTTTTTTCTGTGAGTTTCTCCACTGCTTTTTATAAACAAGAATTGCGCAAGTCACTTTTACAGAGAAACCGCAAATGAAAAAAAACAATAAAAAACATGTATATCTAATTCATAGCAGACAAAGTTTTCAAGGGTGCCGTTGTGAATCGGGTATTGTCATCTTTGTATTGAGGGTCACTTGAAATTACGTGAACATCCCCTTTAACAAAGAGCTTGATAAACTAAAAAAACATTGATCCCTTTAAAGGATCGAGAGCAAAATTGATTTGTTCCCATAACATAACAATGTTCTCTCTATTTGTATAAACAGTTGTTTTCTTTAGAGAATAAGAAACAAAAGCATAAAATTGTCTGGACTATCCAGGCAATTGCGTAGAAATCAGTCACGCACTCCTGCATGCCGGATCCATTAGCGACTGATCCAATCAGGATTCAGTCATGTGTTTGTTATTCTGAACCAATAGAAATAGTAATACGGTAACATCTATCTTTCTATCTATCTCATAATCAAACCAAAGTAAATGGAAATATTTACTTCTACTAAAACTATGATGCACGTTAAAATAAAGTTTATTGAGCGGAAGATTAAAATTAAAAGCTATTAAAGTTTTAACAGTGTTTTGGCTGCAAAAGAAGTTCCTTTTTTATAGAGGTTTGGAGGGTTGCCCGTTCTGACTCTTATAATTCTGGTTTTGTAGGCATTACTGTTATATTTCTGAAATGTTGGAATTTTTGCTTCAATTCTAGTCTAGTAGGGTTCACAGTTATAATCACAGTTTTGTAGGGATCGGTATTCTAGTTCACTAGGGATCATTGTTATAATTAGAGTTTAGTAGGAATTATTGTTATAATTAGAGTTTAGTAGGAATCATTGTTATAATTCGAGATTGGTAGGGATCATTGTTATAATTCTAGATTGGTAGGGATCATTGTTATAATTCTAGATTGGTAGGGATCATTGTTATAATTCTAGATTGGTAGGGATCATTGTTATAATTCTAGATAGGTAGGGATCACTATTATAATTCTAGATTGGTAGGGATCATTGTTATAATTCTAGATTGATAGGGGTCATTGTTATAATTCTAGATTGGTAGGGATCATTGTTATAATTCTAGATTGGTAGGGATCATTGTTATAATTCTAGATTGGTAGGGATCATTGTTATAATTCTAGATTGGTAGGGATCATTGTTATAATTCTAGATTGGTAGGGATCATTGTTATAATTCTAGATTGGTAGGGATCATTGTTATAATTCTAGATTGGTAGGGATCATTGTTATAATTCTAGATTGGTAGGGATCATTGTTATAATTCTAGATTGGTAGGGATCATTGTTATAATTCTAGATTGGTAGGGATCATTGTTATAATTCTAGATTGGTAGGGATCATTGTTATAATTCTAGATTGGTAGGGATCATTGTTATAATTCTAGATTGGTAGNATAAATTTGAAAATATTTTTCCCAAACCTAATTCAAAAATAAAATCTCGCGTCTACCATGGCAGAGGCGTGTCCAGGGGTGGAGGCTATTGGGCTCAGCCCTCACCCCCTTGAAAAGTGAAGGCTTTGATTTTCAGTGGGGTTTTAGCCCCCAACAGGGGCTGATACCCCCCACGTAGATTTAAAGGTTCTGTCAATATATCAGATAGCTGTGATTTTTTATCACAATTTGACCAATTACACATAATAATTTTTGCATTTTTTCTTAAATACTTTTTTGTTGTCATAATTATTTTTAATGAAAAAGTATAAAATAACAAATCTGTAAGTTTAAAGATTGTTGATTTATAGACCAAAACACGTTTGATTTCAAATAAATGAAACTGAATGCTTCTCACTCTGGTTAATCCGGGGTGAGCTGGGTGCCCCCTTCCCCCCCTTCCCCCTATAGCTACTGGACTGAACAATGACAAAGAAACACCCCCCCCCCCGCCCCCCCTAGTATATTTTTGTTCTTTAAAGTTTTATGGATCTTATTGAAGCAAGTTCTAAGCTTTGCATTAGATTTCTTTCTTATTTACGTAAAAATGACCTTAACACAGTTCTTGGCAGACATTTATTTTCTATTGAAAATGATTGTTCTGTAAATCCTTCGGATCTTAGCAAAATGTTAAGAAACAACTGAAATATTTTGATGTCCCATAAGAACATGCATGGAAAGTTCCGGTTTTACAAGAACTTTTAAATACAAGAATGAATAATTTATATGTTGCAGGATTCGATGATTACGTTATAGCTGAAATACTAAATATGTTATGTAATGAGTAATGATCAATGTTGTCTATTTGTGCATAATTTTGCATATTTTTTCTCTTTTCTTTTGGAAACCTGTATTTTCAAAAAAAATTTATTTAAACAAATTTTAACTACACCATTTATATATGTATTTATATATTTGTGTGTGAATAAATCTTTATAATATAATAATTATGAATGTTTTATGATATTGTGTAATTTTAAATTTCGCGCGGTTTATTTTTTTTAATTATCAGAGAAGATTTTTGTAATATTGTAATTTTTTATTTTTTGAAGTGATAGAAGTAATTTGGCCCTCATTAAAAAACATATGAGCTGAGATTGTGTCCATTAATTTGGCATTGATTGACTAAGAGCTTATGTCCGTTTTGACATTAATAGCTGACAAGTTGTACCTGGATTCATACAGTTCTGGACTAAGTTTTATGAGTAAGGTATTTACCACACTATATCTGTATCTTGTAAAACAGATACCTCAGATACCTAAACTATGAACTCTAGTATCTCTAGTTTGGAATAAGAAACATATACTCTGAACTTTAGTATCTCTAGGTTGGAAAAGGAAACATAAACTCTGATGTCTAGTATATCTAGGTTGAAATAGGAAACCTATACTCTGATCTCTAGTATCTCCAGGTTGGAATAGGAAACCTATACTCTGATCTCTAGTATCTCTAGGTTGGAATAGAAAACCTATACTCTGCTCTCTAGTATCTCTAGGTTGGAATAGGAAACCCATACTCTGAACTCTAGTATCTCTAGGTTGGAATAGAAAACCTATACTCTGATCTCTAGTATCTCTAGGTTGGATAGAAAACCTAAACTCTAAACTATAGTATCTCTAGGTTGGAATAGGAAACCTAAACTCTGAACTCTAGTATCTCTAGGTTGGAAAAGGAAACCTAAACTCTGAACTCTAGTATCTCTAGGTTGGAATAGGAAACCTAAACTCTGAACTCTAGTATCTCTAGGTTGGAATAGGAAACCTAAACTCTGAACTCTAGTATCTCTAGGTTGGAAAAGGAAACCTAAACTCTGAACTCTAATATCTTTAGGTTGGAATAGGAAACCTAAATTCTGAACTCTAGAGTCTCTAGGTTGGAAAAGGAAACCTAAACTCTGAACTATGGTATCTCTAGGTTGGAATAGGAAGTCTAAACTCTGAACTCTAGTGTCTCTAGGTTGGAAAAGGAAACCTAAATTCTGAACTCTAGTATCTCCAGGTTGGAATAGGAAACCTAAACTATGAACTCCAGTATCTCTAGGTTGGAATAGGAAACCTAAACTCTAAACTCTAGTATCTCTAGGTTGGAAAAGGAAACCTAAACTCTGAACTCTAGTATCTATAGGTTGGAATTGGAAACATATGCTCTGATGTCTAGTATCTCTAGGTTGGAATAGGAAACCTAAACTCTGAACTCTAGTATCTCTAGGTTGGACTAGGAAACCTAAACTCTGAACTCTAGTATCTCTAGGTTGGAAAAGGAAACCTAAACTCTGAACTCTAGTATGTCTAGGTTGGAAAAGGATACCTAAACTCTGAACTCTAGTATCTCTAATATCTCCATGTCTCCGGAGGTAAAGGTCTGGAGTCCCTGGGGGCTTCTAGAGTAAATGATATTTATCCGACCATTAACTAAACAATGAGACTGTTCATTGATTTAAGGATATAATTGACAGCCCGTCAACATTGATATCTAACAGTTAAAACAATCTGTATTATATTTATCTGAGTTGAAAACTTTAAAATGATGGATATCAAGATTAATGCTTAAACTCCTGGTTTTACTAAACCCGAGATTAGTTTAATATGCATTCGATATCCAAGAAAGAAGTTTAAAATTCAACCAATCAGCGTATCATGTTAAGATGTACTCTTTAACTTTTGAAAAACCGGGTTTTTTTTTCTGGTGTTAATTGTGCCATATCAATTGAACTAGACATCGATTAAAAAAATGTAAGTTTTGGATTAATGTTTGTTAAAAGACTCGTTAAAATTTTTGATAGTCCTAAAATGTGATAAAATATATTTTTTAATAAGTTTATATTAACCTGATTAAATTTATAATTGCTCAAATGCCCTAAAAGCCGGCTTTTGTACACCTGACTTTAATTCAATAGAATATTACTTCAATCGATATAGCATTGTATCTGTAAATGTTATCAAACGTAATTTGATACAGTAGGAATATTCAAAAAAGAGAATTAAGAATAAAATAAAAAGTTTGTACATTGGATACTCAGATTAAGCGATCAGGATTAAGGATGTCTCATTCTAAAGTTTTCAGCTCTGATTTTTATCTCTTCAAAATGAAAATCATTATTAAGGTTAAAAGTTCCTTCCCATTGGTTTTTTAGGATGAACATTTATATGATCAAAATGAAAAGCACATAAAAGTCGCTGAACATTTTTAAAATTATATTTTACGTCAAATTTAATTAAAATATACGTGATATTTTAATCCTAAATGTTGTCAATCTTAACTCCTCTTGGTGGGGTGTTATGGAGAAGAACAAACATGGTTTGATATTGATATATGTAACCAAATAAATTTGTCTATACTCATCAAAAAGAACAGAATATATATAAGAGTGGATTTTAGTCAATCCCTCGGTATGAATTTTGTCAGTCGCTTTCAGGGAGTTCAAAGTGTACAAATCATGTAAATGTTCACAAATTATATATAGTAGAGTACATTTATACAGTATGTTCTCTAGACTATCCATTTAAATTTCGAATTTGTAAAGCTGTTAAATAAACATAAAATGAATTAGGTGAATAAAAAACATCATTTGATTGATAGTTATAACGGAAAATCATCGTTTGTAAAGTGAAAGGAATAGAGTCTATGTGAAATGATCATTGGTCAATTATTAAACCAGCCTATTTCATAATTTGGTTTACCCAGCAAGAAAACCTACTCCGCTCTCCTCTTCTCCTCCTCAAGAGGAGGACTCCTTTTATCCTCCGAAAATGGAGAATCCTCCTCATTTCCTCCTCTTGTGGAGAATCCTCCTCATTCCCTCCGTTTGTGGTGAATTCTCCAAAAGAGGAGCTCCGTCGGAATTCCTTTTCAGGGAGAGATAATCACGTGACATGGTTGTGGGGCAGGTCGAGCAGGGTTTCNTCTTTTGATCTCAGGAGGTTCTTAGGCCCCATTAGGTGCTAGCTGTGCTAGCTCCAAAAGAGGAGGAGCAACGGAGCTCCAAGAGCGGAGTAGTAACGGAGCTCTAAGAGAGGAGTAGTAACGGAGCTCTAATAGCGGAGTAGAAACGGTGCTCCGTAAATCACTCCGTTCGGTGCACCGTTCGGTGCACCTCAATCGCATCAGTATAGGATACCGCCGAACCTCCGTTCTTTGAGAATCGGAGTTCCGTTTTCGAACTCCGCGACATGATTAACGGTGCACCTTTTCTCCTCCGTTCTTTGTATTTTTTCTTGGTGGGTAGTTTTAATATTAATTTTAGATTTTCAATAAAATGATGTTCCAGGGTCCAAAATGTTATATAGCACAAATATTTGAAGTATACAGCTGCAGTATGGAAACAGTACAACAAAATGGCCGTTTTACACTTTTTTCTAGTAAATTCCACTGTAATGTATATTCTATTTTCTTTGATTCTCATACTTGTTCAAAAAATCCAAATAGGGGAGCTATGAGGTCACAAAGTGCAGTAATTTTGTATAAATTTAACCTCCTTCTGTTGTTAACAGTGATATTTAGAAGATCTCTAAAAGGAAATTTTAATCCTTTTTCCAGAAAGTACAGATGATTAATGGTCATTTTGTACACTATTAAAGGGACTGTAAGCGTAAGTTCAAGTGACCTATGTCTGATCAAGCATGAATTATATATCAATGTTTTATTTCTTTAATTTTATTATTTTTATTTGCGGTTTCTCTGCGAAAGGGGGTTCTGCATTTTTTGTCGTTAAGAAGAAATGTAGAAACTCAGATAAATAAATAATTTCAGAGTTAGTAAAACCACGGTAACTCCCACATCAGATTAAGGTTTCAAGGGTAGCGTTGTAAAATCGGGCATGGTCATTTTTAAGTATGGAGGGTCACTTGAAGTTATGCTTACAGTCTCTTTAAACTGACAACTTGGACATTTGAACCCTTCAACAAATATTCTTAATCCTTAAAATGTTGAAAATGGATTTCTTAAAATAAATCTAAATCTGAAAATGTTAAGATTACCAGTAACTCTACAATATGGACGGTGAATGAAACAAAATTAATATTTTTGTATAAAATAAAGAAGAAAAGTGAAACAAATAATAATTTTTTTTATCTCGTCTAATTCAGGCCAAGCTCTAAAGCTAGTTTATGCAGTGCAGACATATTTTTAAATATTCATTTACTTCTGTTGTATTCGGGTTGCAACGAAACATATATTAATGCGACCAAACCACAACAAACCAAGGACATTCAAGAGCGATATGAAAGATTCAAAGGCATAATTGCATCCTTTGATATTTGTAATAGCAGACATTTTTGGACTGAAATTATAAAAAGTTATATTCTTAAATGATTTTTTATTTATTCATGGAGTTATAAAGAGTTTTGATTTTTCAGTTTTGAAGTTTTCAAGTGTTGAAGTGCTGAATCGTTATAGTGTTGAAGTGTTGAAGTGCTGAAGCGTTGAAGTGATGAAGTGTTGAAGTGTTGAAGTGATGAAGTGTTGAAGTGTTGAAGTAATGAAGTGTTGAAGTGTTGAAGTGATGAAGTTTTGAAGCGTTGAAGTGTTGAAGTGATGAAGTGTTGAAATGAAGTGTTGAAGTGTAGAAGTGTTGAAGTGATGAAGTGTTGAAGTGATGAAGTGTTGAAGTGATGAAGTGTTGAAGTGATGAAGTGTTGAAGTGTTGAAGTGTTGAAGTGTTGAAGTGATGAAGTGTTGAAGTGTTGAAGTGTTGAAGTGTGGGAGTTGTCAATAAAATAAGATTAATAATTTTTTATGTCTGGTTCAGTAGCTAAAATTTCCGGAAATTAATGAAAATTGCACTCTATATTAAGTACTCAAAAAATTTGATTCATTCTTACAAGGCAATTTAGGTTGCGGCCCTAACTGTTAAAATCAAGCGAAACATTTTCTGGAATTAGACGAGATGATATTTTATCAACAAGTGTGGTTCCTTAAAATACAAAAAAATAAATAAAACATATTGTACACTGGATGGTTAATTTAATACTTTGAACCAAACTATATTTCCTGACTAGAAGTCTTTTCTGCTCTATTACCAATCTCATGTTGGTCCCCAGAGCCAGCTCCTTCTTTAGCTTTACCTCCTCCTCCTTTATGGTCATCTTGCCTGCTCCTTGTAGCCATCAATGATTACTGTACGGAGCCGGTCACTTTCTCAACCTGTCCCTGATCCCGCTGCAACTCCAACTTGTCTGAGTGAACACTACATTATCGTCCTCCTGATCTGGAGCACCCTCATGATCCTCCCTACAATCTCATTTGTCAGGTTCACCTCCTTCATTGGGGACTCATTCATGATCCTCTCCACAATCCCCTTTCTCCTGCTCACAACCTTCTTCATCTCCAGACTCCACAGACAGTGCAGGAAGATCCTCACCAGATTCAAAACGTTCATCAGACAAAGCAAGAAGATCATTACCAGATTTATCACGTTCATCATTTGAAGCAGTTAAATAAGAATTCTCTATAAGAGCAGCACTGATCTAAATAGGAGCATTAATAATCTCAGTGATATCGTCAGAGATCAATGCTATCACTATCCATGGAGAAAGAAGAATATCACCAGATTCATCACATTCATCAGACAGTGCAGGAAGATCATCATCAAATTTATTACGTTCATCATCAGAAGCAGGAAAAGTCATAATCTCTATAGGAGCAGCACTGATCTCAATAGGAGCATTAAAAATATCAGTGATATTGCCAGAGATCACTGCTGTCACTATCCATGCAGAAAGAAGAATATCACCAGATTCATCACGTTCATCACACAGTGCAGGAAGATCATCATCAGATTCATTACATTCATCATCAAAAGCAGGAAAAGTCATAATCTCTATAGGAGCAGCACTGATCTCAATAGGAGCATTAAAAATATCAGTGATATTGCCAGAGATCACTGCTGTCACTATCCATGCAGAAAGAAGAATATCACCAGATTCATCACGTTCATCACACAGTGCAGGAAGATCATCATCAGATTCATTACATTCATCATCAAAAGCAGGAAAAGTCATAATCTCTATAGGAGCAGCACTGATCTCAATAGGAGCATTAAAAATATCAGTGATATTGCCAGAGATCACTGCTATCACTATCCATGCAGAAAGAAGAATATCACCAGATTCATCACGTTCATCACACAGTGCAGAAAGATCATCACCAGATTCATCACATTTATCATCAGAAGCAGGAAAAGTAATAAGCTCTATAAAAGCAGCACTGATCTCAATAGGAGCATTAATAATCTCAGTGATATCGTCAGAGATCACTGAGATGCTATCACTATCCATGCAGTAAGAAGAATATCACCAGATTCATCACGTTCATCAGACAGTGCAGGAAGATCATCACCAGATTCATTACGTTCATCATCAGAAGCAGGAAAAGTTATAATCTCTATAGGAGCAGCACTGATCTCAATAGGAGCATTAATAATCTCAGTGATATCAACAGAGATCAATGTTATCACTATCCATGCAATTATCTGGCAGTGATGCAGTATTATCTTCAATAAACCTAAGATATCTGGACATGGTTTTATTATTGCTGTTCAGTAGCACGTGCCTCAGAAGCAGAGATTGAATCAATAGATCTTTCCACTTACAAAGTATTATGCTTACTGCTGCTTTGTCTTCTTTCCCTATAGGGGGGGGGGGGGAATAGCATCTAGGGCATAGATATACATACTAATACATTACATAAAGAGGAAAAGTTGAATAGAAGGATTTGCATGTAAAGGGAGCAGGAAAACAGGGTTTAAAAATATATAATATAAACCATATAAAAAATAATATTCTTTGAAAACCACAGAAAATAAAGAACACTTAAAATTGCACTTATATTACTGTAAGATAAGCACTTGATTCTATAACTGTCACTTTTAATGATAATTCTATCGGACATTGTCCATGTTAACTGTTAAAGTTTCCAATCTTTGCAAAAAAGATTTTCGGAAGAGAAAAATTTATTGAAAAAGTAAATAGGGGAACAAGAAATCATCATTATTGGAGTACTATTGGAGGCCCCCTTTCATTGGAGACATTCGTGACGTCTCATTAGAGACCCTCAGATTTTCGTATGAGACACCCATATTTTCAATGGAGACCCCCAGATTCTCGTTGGAGACCCCCAGATGCTCGTTGGAGACGCCAAAATTCTCGTTGGAAACCCCCAGATTTTCATTGGAGACCCCTTATATTTTCGTTGGAGACCCCCATATTTTCAATTGAGACTCCATATTTTCGTTGGATTCTTGTTGGAAAATTCAGATTCTCGTTGGAGACCCCTATATTTTCATTGGAGACTCTCTTATTTTCAATTGAGACTCCATATTTTCGTTGGAGACCTCCATATTTTTGTTGAAGATCCCTAGGTTCTTGTAGGAGACCCCAACATTTTCATTGGAGACCACCATTTTTTCATTAGGAATGACAATTTCGGGTCTCCAACGAAATCTTGGGGTCTCTAACGAGAATCTGGGAATCTCCAACGAGAATCTGGGGGTCTCCAACGAGAATCTGGGGGTCTCAAATGAGAATCTTATTGTTTTCAATGAAAATCTAGGGGTTTCCTACAAAAATATGGGGGGTCTCAAATTAGAATATGGGGGTCTCCAACGAGAATATCGGGCCTCCAACGAGAATATGGGGGTCTCCAACGAGAATATGTGGGTCTTCAATGAGAATATGGGGGTCTCCAATGAGAATATGGGGGTCTCCAATGAGAATATGGAGGTCTCCAACGAGAATATGGGGATCTCCAACGAGAATATGGGGGTCTCTAATGAGAATATGGAGGTCTCCAACGAGAATATGGGGGTCTCCAACGAGAATATGAGGGTCTCTAATGAGAATATGGAGGTCTCCAAAGAGAATATGGGGGTCTCTAATGAGAATATGGGGGTCTCCAACGAGGATATGGGGTCTCCAATGAGAATATGGGGGTCTCCAATGAGAATATTGGGGTCTTCAATGAGAATATGGGGGTCTCCAACGAGAATATGGGGGTCTCCAATGAGAATATGGGGTCTCCAATTAGAATTCGGGGGTCTCCAACGAGAATATGGGGTTTTCCAACGAGAATATGGGGGTTTCCAACGAGAATATGTGGGTCTTCAATGAGAATATGGGGTCTTCAATGAGAATATGGGGGTCTCCAATGAGAATATTGGGGTCTTCAACGAGAATCTGGCGGTCTCCAATTAAAATATGGGGGTCTCCAATGAGAATATGGGGTTCTCAATTAAGAATACGGGGATCTCTAATGAGAATATTGAGGTCTCAAACGAGACGTCTATGAGGGTCTCCAATGAAAGAGGGTCTCCAACGAGACGTCTATGAGGGTCTCCAATGAAAGGGGGTCTCCAACGAGACGTCTATGAGGGCCTCCAATGAAAGGGGGTCTCCAACGAGATGTCTATGAGGGTCTCCAATGAGACGTCTATGAGGGTCTCCAACGAGACGTCTATGAGGGTGTCCAATGAAAGGGGGTCTACAAAAATACTCCAATAATGATGATTACTTCCCAGACTCAAAAAAGACTTGATTTTTTTTCAAACACCAATTTTTTTAAAATTATTTTTTTTAATTTCAAAGGCAACGCCGGTACTCCAGCTAGTAGTTTATAAAAGTTGGTTTTTAAAATCTGAATTGAGCTTTATCGTACTGTCTTTAAAAACAATTGACGCCAACATACATATACGTACATCATACTAACAGATTTAAACTTTACTAAGCCAACTAGTATAAGCCAATTTTTACGTAACTCGGCACTCGGCAGCAAATAGTCTAAATTGTTCAAAGGAATTAAAAAAAAAAACATTTTCAAAATATAAGCATTTCTTTAAACTATAAAATTGATTTTTTTATTTTTTTTTGATAAAAAAATTATAATTGTTATTATTTTCTTTATTTTAAAAATATTACAGTAATGAAATTGAACGTACAGTTAAACCTTAAATAAGCAACAAATCGAGAGTATTCATCAAATGTTGTATTCTTCACTTTCTGATAATGAAATGTTGCAGATATTTAGTTTTTTAATTAAATGATTATTTGTAGCTCTTTAAAACTGTTCCCGCATATTCATGGCTATTTATTTAATTTCGTAAATACTGAGATTTACGTAAAATAGTTTATAACGCTTTGAAAAATGGCCAAGACGACATTTGATAAATTGTTTCGATGTTTGGCTCATTTAGGGTTTAACTGTATACAGATCAAAAATTAAACCCTAAAAAGGTAAAATGTATTCATTAATCTTTTTGTATGACGAGTTCATAATGTACAAGGGGTTGTAATTTTCAGCTCTATCAAATAGATTATCAAGTACAATAGATGGCAACAGAGAAATGGACCAATTATACAAGACACGAACTTTCTCACATTAGTTGACATGTTTTCCAAGAGTAAATAAAAAAGTGTAAAAACAGAAAATAAAGAACACTTAAAATTGCACTTATATTACTGTAAGATAAGCACTTGATTCTATAACTGTCACTTTTAATGATAATTCTATCGGACACAAAAATGTAAATGACATTTATGACGTCAAATACAACTGTACTGATAGTGTACAAATTCTACGTTGCCATCTATTGTACTAGAATATATTTGAGCTTTTCTTCAACAATTCTAATGTATCTAGGGCCTCAGCCTTTATAAGATTAAAAAACTTAAAAGTAGGAGGTTGCGAGATTCTTTTTCTATTTCATAAAAGTGCCAAAAGAAGACGACAAGCTAAATTTAGTTTTGAAGAAAGACGACTTCTTCAATCGTTGGGGATTTTAAATAAAATATTTTTCAGATTTTCTACAGTTGCCAATGCTGATCGTTTATAGCTTTAAATTGCGAATTTCGGGACAACTCAGACAATTCAAGAAGAATGAATCATTTTTAAAAATTGCATAATGTAATATAGAAATGTTCATGCAGAAAGTACTATGTTCTACGAGTATTATGTGCGTATTTTGACGTTAAAGCTTAGAGATAATCTAATTAATATGATATTGGACGCTCATAACCTGGCAATTTATCTGCTGAAAAAATATTAAATTGGTCTAACTCTTTTCTACCAACTCCCAATCCCATGGTCAGTCATAATGCCAATATAAGAGGGGGTAGTGCAAGGGCGTATACAGGGGGGGGGCAAGGGGTGTAGTGTCCCCCTTAGACCTGTAAAAGGGGGCCTATCACCCCCCTAGAAATCAGAGCTTTCACGCTTTTCAAATTTTAAACCGAAGAGTGAAGAACATAAAAATTTAGCTGTTCATTCAGTGCACTAAAAAGATTGTATACGTGGACTAGAGCCACCATGACAGAAGTCCAAATGAAAAATCCATCTAGAATGCACATTAATTTTAACCCTATTCCTGCTGGGGGGGGGGGGTCAATTTGACCCCCCTCATGTACCCAGTA